>NC_068298.1:13879092-14179092 GCF_025860055.1 Xyrauchen texanus | reverse complement strand
ATAGGACTGCACAGCTGCAAGGGTGGGTGTGTGGTGGAATTTAATATATAATATCACTCAGTTAATGCATTTCACAGAACAAATGCAATGTGAAAAGGAACAGATCACAGTGAAAGCTACAAGTATATGGAAAGGTGATTCATAATTAATGAGATGTTGTCTGGTTTCTTACCCTATATATATATATATATATATACATTTATTCATTTTATTTACTTGTTTTATACAAGAAGAACAAGAAAGTATTAGTGCCGCACTAATAGTAATGTTTGGCTATTAGATAAGATTTAGATCATTTTAGAGCATTCATTTGTGTGTTTTATTGAATTAGTTAGATTCTACTAAAAACTACAATTTCTTCAACGAAGTGAACAATGAGAAATGCAAAAAGTGGCAATCCTGCATGCTCAGTCCACCAGAACAATTTATGGCAATTAAATAATGGATTGGATTATTTAATCAAATCAGAAATAGAAGGGAAATTAAATTAATGGAGAGCCCCTCTTCAGAGGAATCTCTTCAAAACCAAATATTGGCGCCATCATCGCTTGACTCTGCTGTTGAATTGTGGAGGGCTGTTAATGTATTTATTTTCCAGTGTTTCAAGAAAAACTCAGAGACCCATTTCGGCCTACACTGATTTATGCCATCAACTCACATGGGTCATGTGCTGGTACAGGACAAAAAGTTTCAAAATCCCCTAAAACCATGGAGCGTTTTGCAGCATTCAGATTTTGGGGCACATGAGGTGATGATAAAGATAATTATTTTGTTCTGATATGTCCTTGTATGCTTGTATTTTGAGTGCAGTGTTTCAACACACTTTGTGCAGCATACCTATAATTCCTGTGAAGAAGTTAAAGAAAAGGTGCACATTTTAACTGAAAGGTATCTAATAACTCTTTAAACCCCAAATAACTTTCATTGTCTTTAGACAGCAAAGGAAATGGAAAAGAGCCACACATAAAGTACGGCTTAATCTATGTGATAATGAAAGCAAATGTCTTGAAGCAGTAGTGCTGTATTTGAATTAAGAAGCATGTTCATTAGGGATAGACACAGCAGACTAAGTACACTTTAGAGCTGTAAATCTAATAGAGTTACTGCTTACTGTTCTCAGGAACTGCAGTGGAAAGGCAGGGTGGGAGGAATATTGGCAGAGTACTCTGCTTGGTCAAAGGTAGCTGAAAGAGTTTAAGCAATGCCATCACTTACACAGTTTATGAAGTTGGGATAAAGCTAAACATACTTCTTTTTAAATATGAATGAATTCTTCCAGAATTTTAAACAGTTCTCTAAGATGAAAATTATTTACTGGTCATATGTCCTTATTAGAATAGAATGATACCTTTTATTATTTTAACTAAAAGTGAGTGTTATTTCTGTGCCACTAGTCCCCAAAAGGAACAGGAAAAACACTGTTTCAACAGGTCAGAATACTAACTACGCCTGCAATTGGTTGAATAAACAGATTGCCCATCACAAATTCACACCATTGGCCAATGTTGCTGATGTATGTCGGGCCAGTAGGGATGATCAAAGTTTTAAAAGCACCATAGAACAAAGTGTTTACACATTGAGGTAATTTTTATACATTTACATTTATGCATTTGGCAGACGCTTTTATCCAAAGCAACTTACAGTGCCCTAATTACAGGGACAATCCCCCCGGAGCAACCTGGAGTTAAGTGCCTTGCTCAAGGACACAATGGTGGTGGCTGTGGGGATCAAACCAGTGCTTTAGCCCACTACGCCACCATCACATAGCTTACTTATAGTTGTCTCTATATATTAAGAGAGAGTATTTTATAATCACCCTTAAAAGTACAGTATGTCTTTGATTTGAATATTAAGTGTCTATTTTACTATGTTATAGAGGCATACTGATGTATAAGATTACTTAAAATTAGAAAAAAAATTGTACACTATAGATTGTTAATAACATTTGCTTATTATTTATTTGATCTACTCATATGCAAGGTAATACAATATGCTTGATAAACACGGACAGATTTCACTTGGTTTTCCACCCAGTTGTTTTTTTCCATCCAACTTTTCCAACAGAAAAAGCCACAGCTCAGTAAACAAACCAGCTTCAAATGTGTATAAGATTGTAGGCTTGTGTTACAGTGTTTGTTACTGGGAACAAGTAAACCTAGTAATTTAGTCTCAAGAGAAACTTGAGCACTATATGCTTCCTTGTTTTGTCTCTAGGTGCTTCCTGACATAATACTGTTGATACGTAATCACAGTTGTTGTTTTTCACAGGTTAATCTTGCTGTGTGTAAATTGTGCATCATTACAGGGAGAAAAAAATGCATACATTAGCCCACTCTTTGAAATTGTACTGCCAGAGATTTTCTGAATTTGCTTTTCACATTTTACAGAAGAGCTTTGAAATTGTTTAGTCAAAGAGGAAATTACTAGAATATGAATCTGTGTCCTTTGCATTTTATAGGTCAACAGTAGCACAGAGACACTCAAAAACTAGTAACATTCTTCATTTGATTTATAGAACTAAATTTTAAGCATAAATATTTACAAAAGCCTCTCAAAATATCCATGTTGACATTATTATGTACGCTCTTAAAAATAAATATTCTTTAGTGATGCTTTGCAGCACCTTAGGTCAGCCAAAAACACTCTTCTTATTGTAGCCGATGGGTTGAAAATAATCACCACAGAATACAAAAAAATACATCTTTTGGGGTTTTTTTCTCACAGCGGTTTAT
This sequence comes from Xyrauchen texanus, assembly GCF_025860055.1. Lineage (NCBI taxonomy): Eukaryota > Metazoa > Chordata > Actinopteri > Cypriniformes > Catostomidae > Xyrauchen > Xyrauchen texanus. The sequence continues at coordinate 14,176,360 of NC_068298.1, read as the reverse complement.
AAAAATATAAATAAATAAATAAATAAATAAAATATTGGTCGATGTGGAAATATTGTATTAAACAAAATAAATAATAATAAAGAAAATACAAAACTGTGCCTTTGTGCTTGTTTGGAAAATGAAAAATTGGATTACATTCCAGGAGTTATCTGACAATTTGTAAATGTGACTCAAATACAATGGAACAATGTCCCAAATGAGAGCAAAATTTCAGCACAATGAAACTTAGTAGAAAGAAATATGGTACAATGAAATACAGTAGAGGCTAACGTCAAAAGAAAATACAAACAGAGCATTAGCCCACCCATATGCTTCCGCATACATCACCTTAATTCATGCTTATATAATTTACGGTATTTTATACATTTAACACATGCTTAAACACTCACAGTATTTTAAGCATTTGACACATGTTTAAATCACTCAAAGCATTTTATGCATTTCAGGCTTTAAGGACATGCAAAACATCTAAATAATACAATTCTTACTACACATATTTTCACATACAACTCTCATTCCACTTATTCACTAAACCTGAAAACACTCTGGGCTATAAATCATTAAATAAGATATGATTAATACTAAATTGACATACCCAGTTATCACATGTGTGTGCAGAACGTGGTCAAACTCCACACTTGCAATCCAAATGCATTCTTCAAAAATTATCCATAACAAACACTCAATTTTAACATATGACTCTTATGAACACATATTTAATGCAATTTGAGAATTTAGTGTAAAAGTTCATATTTACCCAAATAATGATCAACCAATGAACAAAACAGGGAGCTCTCCTGCACAACGCATGCTCTCACATTTCCAACACGAGAGTGTGCCTGAATGCGCGTCACAAAACTCCTGTGTCACAAAACTCTGGTCTTAAAGGGAACACATCCAGTTTATGACAAGAGTTAAATTACATGGAATTTCTCCACTTTATCTTCATTATAAAGAACCATTTGTTATTGTATTAAGGTTCTTGAGTTGCTATATGTTTCTATGTATTAAAATAAAATATATATTTATAAGTTATGTACGTTATAGGTTCTTCAGATCATCATATTGGTTTCTGAGATAGTTTAAAGGGGACCTATTATGCAAAATTAACTTTTACATAAATGTGTGTTGGCAGTGTGTACAAGACCACCCTATAATGATAAAAATACACCCAGTCCTTTTTTTAATCCCCATTAATCATAAGCACTGTCTCAGAACAAGCGATTCACAGATTCTGTACATTCTGACATCACTTTGTACAGGCCCTGCCCACAACTGTTGACGTAGATTGCCGACAGACATGTATGTGAGTTGTTTCTTAATAGCGCATAGCGGACATTGTAACAGTATTTGTGTGTATGTGTTGCTCATCCATCATTGCCAAACTGCTGAAAATAAATGTATCAAATAACCATTCGGAAATGTCCTGGTTCATTCTCAAATTTGTTACTTGAGTCTCTCCCTCATCAGTGTTTGACTCTGGTTCAAACATATAGGGCTGAACACCACTATTTTCACTGTCAGTCATATTGCTTGTGATGTCTAGTTATCCGAAGCAGAGATGTCAAATCTCCACCCTATTCTGGATATGGGGCGGGGAGCACCAGCTCATTTGCATTTAAAGACACGCACACACACACACGCGCGCGCGCGCACACACACACACACACACACACACACACACACACAAAAACTGCTTGTTTTTATTCCCATCCAAAAACTTCAATTTTCAACATGGTATAATAAATGATCTGTAGGGAATTTTGAGCTGAAACTTCACAGACACATTCTGGGGAAAACAAAGATTTAAATTACATCTTGTGAAATGGGGCATAATAGGTGCCCTTTAAAGGGGTAGTTCACCTAAAAATGAAAATGTTCTCTTCATTTAATCACTCTCATGCTATCCCAGATGTATGATCTTCTATATTGTGCTGAACACAAGCTAAGATTTTTATAATAATATTTCAGCTCTTTTGGTGCTCACAATGCAATGTGAATGACTGGTAGAAAGCATGCCAAGACGTGTGAAAGCTGTGATTGAAAATCAGGGTTCCCCTTCTGTCACTCACTCGTTGTTGTGTCTATGATCCAAGATGGTGGCGCTGTAGCATGCCAAAATGGTGCTATTTTTGTTAGTTAGCCCGACTTTTACGACACATGGACATCGGAGCAACCGGTGTTCGTGTTTACCATCGCCAGACACTACTAAAATATAAGATTCATGCAACAACCAAGCTGCATGATCATCTGCAGGAGAAGCTACGCGACCTCGGCTTGCTGTGGAGACCAGGCCTCCAGTCCTTGGCATCATCTGATGCCGGTGACCGGGGGTGAGGACGTCGTAAGCGGTGTGCGAGGAAGCGGAAGCGCGGCAAGAGGGCAGGGATCTATGCTAGGCTAAAAACAAACCCTAGCCGGCCGGCTCTCCCGTCTATCCTGCTCTCAAATGTTTGCTCCCTGGCCAAGTAAACTGGACTATATCCGACTCCAGCAGACTACGCAGCATGAGTTTAGAGATTGCTTCATCTTTGTTTTCACAGAGACGTGGCTCAGCGACAGATTTCCAGATGCCGCAATTCAGCTAGACGGGCTCACCTCATTTCATGCCGACAGAAATGCAGCAATGTGTGGTAAGACTCACGGTGGTGGCTTGTGTGTTTACATCAACACGGAATGGTTCAAGAACTCTGTGCTAGTCTCTAGCTACTGTTTATCGCTGTTGGTGCTTGTGACTGTTAGATGCAGACCTTTTTATTTACCGCAGGAATTCAACACAGTCATAATAACCAGAGTTTACATTCCACCCAGCGCTAATATTAAGTAAGCGCTCTGTGAAATGAATGGGGCTATTAGCAAACTGCAGAACGCTCACACTGATGGACTGTTTATTATCGCAAAAGATTTCAACCATGCAAATCTCAAGACAGTGCTCCCTAAATTCCATCAGTATGTGGACTTTGTAATGAGAGGGGTGAACAAGCTTGATCTTGTTTACACAAACATCCCAGGCGCGTACCGGGCGGAGCCCCGCCCCCACCATGGCTACTCAGACAACATCTCTGTTATGCTAATTCCAGCATACAGACCGCTCGTCAGACACACAAAACCACTCCAGAAGCAGGTGAAAACCTGGCCATTAGTAGCTATCTCTGCTCTTCAGGACTGTTTTGATTGTACTGACTGGCACATGTTCAGGGAGGCTGCAACATATGGTGACTCTACCAACTTGGAGGAATACACAGCATCAGTGATCAGCTACATGCATTGATGATGCCACTTTCTCCAAGAACATCACCACACGCTCCAACCAGAAGCTGTGGATGACTGCGGAGGTGCGTGCACTGCTGAGGACCCGAGACTCCTCCTTCAGAGCATGTGATAAAGCAGCCCTAAGAACATCGAGGGCCAAACTGTCCAGGGCCATCAGGGAGGCAAAGCGCGCACACGCACAGAAAATCCATATTCACTTCCAGGACAGCGGCGACACACAGCGCATGTGGCAGGGCATCCAGGCCATCACAAACTACAGGACAACATCAGTTGCCTGTGACGAAGATGTCTCCCTTCCAGATGCGCTGAACTACATCTACGCTCGGTTTCAGGCGCAGACCATCGTGGTGGCGAGGAAGACCACCCCTCATCCCAACGACTAGGTGATCTGTCTTACCACGGCCAATGTGAGAAAAACTCTACTCAGAGTCAACCCGCGGAAGGCTGCTGGACCAGACAACATTCCTGACAGAGTGCTAAGAGGATGTGCAGACCAGCTGGCAGATGTTGCGTATCGTCCCAACCATTCAACAGACAACCCCATCGCCACCACCCTCCATCTGGCCCTAACCCACCTAGATAAAAAGGACACATACCTTCGAATGCTGTTCATAGACTTCAGCTCAGCATTCAACACAATCATTCCTCAGCACCTGATTGGAAAGCTGAACCTGCTGGGCCTGGACACCTCCCTTTGCAACTGGACCCTGGACTTCCTTACTGGGAGACCTCAGTCAGTCCGGATCGGTAACAGCATCTCCACCACCACCACACTGAGCACTGGGGAGTCCCAGGGATGTTGCTCAGTCCACTACTGTTCACCCTGCTGACTCACGACTGTGCAGCAATGCACAGCTCGAACCGCATCATCAAGTTCGCCGATGACACAACCGTGGTGGGTCTCATCATCAAGAACGATGAGTCAGCATACAGAGAGGAGGTGCAGCAGCTAACGGACTGGTGTAGAGCCAACAACCTGTCTCTGACTGTGGAGAAAACAAAAGAGATGGTTGTTGACTTCAGGAGAGCACATAGTGAACACTCTCTTCTGAACATTGATGGCTCCTGTGTGGAGATCGTCAAGAGCACCAAATTCCTTGGTGTTCACCTGGCGGAGAATCTCACCTGTTGCCTCAACCCCAGTTCTATTACCAAGAAAGCCCAGCAGCGTCTCTACTTTCTTCGAAGGCTGAGAAAAGCACATCTCCCACCCCCCATCCTCACTACATTCTATAAAGGGACTATTGAGAGCGTCCTGAGCAGCTGCATCACTGCAAAGCCCTGCAGAGGATAGTGAGAACAGCTGAGAAGAACATAGGGGTCTCTCTTCCCTCCATCAAAGACATTTAGATATAACACTGCATCCGCAAAGCAACCAGCATTGTGGATGACCTCACACACCCCTCACACAAACTCTTCACCCTCCTGCCATCTGGCAAGAGGTACCAAAGCATTCGGGCCCTCACGGCCAGACTGTGTAACAGCTTCTTTCCCCAAGCCATCAGAATCTTCAATACTCAGGGACTGGACTGACACACACACACACACATGTACACCATCCAACTTTTGCACATGTCCAGAGTTGCACTTTAATTCATTGTCACTTTATACCTGGCTGCTACCTCAATATCTGCTATGTCCATAGAACAGTATTTCATAGTATGTTATGTTTACATTCAGCATTTAAAAAGTGTCATCGTTTTGCACTACTCGATTACAAATGTGTGCTGGTCGGTGCTGCACTGTCTCTCACTGTTCCAATTGTCCTGTTCCTTTTAGTAATTTATTGTACTGTCCCGTACTTTTTGCACACGTTTGCACGTGCACTTTATGTAGAAATGTTATTTAGTCTGTGTAGTCTCATGTGGTTCTGTGTTTGTCCTATTTTGTTTTATGTAGCACCATGGTCCTGGAGGAACACTGTCTTGTTTCGCTGTGTACTGTACTAACTGTATATGGTTGAAGGACAATAAAAACCACTTGACTTGAAGTGACACTAGGGGTCGCACTTGGGAGCCCGATTCACCTTCAGATCTGATCCAATGAGAATTGGCGAGTTGAATTTGCATGCTACTCCCCCCGACATATGGTATAAAGGGAGGCCAGCAGGCAAGTTCATTCAGACATTTTCTTCGGAGCCGAGCGTTGTATTAACAGCATGCTGAATACTACTACCATCCATTCACCTCTCTGTGAAGCATTGCTGTTGGATATATGGCGCATTCCAGTGGTTCTCTCTCCACTCTGCACGCCACTGCAGACTACACACCTGGGTGCTTCGACAGCTCCTTAAAAACTTTTCCTCTAAAAGATTGTGTGTTTCCTCTATCAGAGCAGGCACAGTGAGGTTGAATGTCTTTTTAAAGTTGAATGTCTTTTTTGCCTTTCCGTCTCTGTGCCATTCCTGGATGCGGTCGTTACCTCTCCACCTCTGAAGGTCACGATCACTCCCTCACGTGCCTGGGCTATAAGTGCGTTGAGGAAGCATTCGTAAATGGTTTATGTTCTCACTGCAAGAGCGTAACCATGGCAACGTTGCGGATTCAGCTTTCCTTCTTTCAAGGGAAAACCACTTCGGCTGTCCCCCTCGTGGCTCCTCTTACCTACGGGTACAAGACCGCTTTGGTTGAAGCTAGAGGCAGTTCGGGGGCTTCATTGGGTACGGTTCCGCCATGTGAATTCTCCACGGACCGCCCACTCCCCGGTACGCTCGTTTGCTTCCATCCATCACTGGGATGAGGCAGGCTTGTGAGCCAGATGAGATGTCGATAGCTGCATCAGAGAGCGCCTTGGTGATGTCAGATGCTGAGGACTCGACCGGAATGCCGCCTTCGGGTGTGGCAGCCCAGTCTGTGGCCGACGCGGAACTGACTGCCATGCTTGCCCGGGCTGTCATGAGTGTTGGGCTTGAGTGGAACATTTCCCCCAACCCTGAGCATTCGCGACTTGATGACTGGGTTTTGCCGAATTCCCCTGAGGAAGGACCTTCTTTCCATTCCCAGACCTCTGGAATCTCCATGTCTGGTCCCAGGAAGAGACGCAGGCTGAACCCTCCTAGACGGCACCTCTTTTCCTCTTGGGACCTCTTCGTGGTCCTCTCAGGCCTACAGAGAGGTCCTTTCGAGCCCCTCGAGTCAGTTGAGTTAAAGACAGTCTCTCTGAAGACTAACCTCCTGACCGCACTCACTTCCATCAAGAGGGTCGGAGACCTGCAAGAGTTCTCTGTCAGCGAAGAGTGCCTAGAGTTCAGTCTGGAAGACTCTCATGTGATCCTGAGACCCCGACCGGGCTATGTGCCCAACGTTCCCATGACCCCCTTCAGGGATCAAGTGATGAGCCTACAAACGCTGCTCCCGGAGGAGGCAGACCCAGCCTTATCGTTGCTGTGTCCGGTGCGTGCTTTGTGCATCTATTTGGATTGCACGCAGAGCTTTAGACACTCTGAGCAGCTCTTTTTCTGCTTTGGTGGCCAGCGGAAAGGGAACACTGTCTCCAAACAGAGGACCACTGGATCGTGGGTGCCATAGCGTTGGCCAGCCAGGTCAGTGCCTGCCCCCTTGCAGGTCCAAGAACAATCTACAAGATGTGTTGCATCCTCATGGGCACTGGCCAACAGCACCTCTCTAGCAGACATATGTAGGGCTGCGGGGTGGGCAAAACCCAATACCGTTGCGTGTTATTTCAGGTGCGAACAGGTAAGTACATTTCATTACACGGACCGCTGGCTAGGTGTACCGCTTGTACATAGCGCCTTTCCTCACCAAGAAGGAGAAGCCACATGCTATTCTCTCCCATGCGTGTTCACGACTGGTGAACTCTGGATGTTCTTCCTCCTAGCCCTCTGACTCACGAGTTCTGTGGAGGAATTTGTGGTCAGACCCAGTACTTGTGCTACATGCTGTGTACCAGAGTAAGTGCTCCACAACCTCCTGTGATGTATCTTCTGCGGCACGTCTCCCCCTTCCTTGTAGTAGACCCGCATCTGCCTTGGCAGAGCCCTCTATGCCCTGGTCACTGTGTTTGTAGAACCCCCCCCATGAAAGGGAGGACTTACCACCGCATCTCCCATGAAAAAGAAATGCTCTAAATGGCAATATTTTTCTTTTGAATTCGGGAGAAATGCTGTCAGTGGTTTATAGAATAAAACACAAATGTTAATTTTACTCAAACACGTACCTATTTATAGCAAATCTAGATTAACTGATAATTTAGCAGTGGTCTCTTTATTTTTCCAGAGCTGGATATATATATAAATATATATTTAAGTAATATCAAACAAGCAAGAGTAGATAATCACAGCAGTGCAGATTTAGGGCCATATAGCATTATTGTGAGTGTGATATTGCACATTCGGTTCAATGAACAAGTAAATAAAATAAAATAAAATAGGAAAAACTGAGTATGGTCTCAGAAAAAACGCATTTGTTCATGGAACTACTTTCTTACGCGACGGATCAGCATTTGCCGTTGCTGGTTCAAACCAAATGATGTATCCAAGCCTCTCAAAAACATACTAGTATCAGAACTACTAGCATCATAGCTTGGGCTGTTTCTAACATGATATTGGAGAAACAAGGATGTGTGTGTGTGTGTGTGTGTGTGTGTGAGAGAGAGAGAGAGAGAGAGAGAGAGAGAGCATGTGTAATTGATCACCTGATGATAATGCTGTAGTGTGTTAGTCAGTATTCAGAAGATAGTGTCCTTTTGGTGAAAGGCAAAATATATATATATATATATATATATTTCAATTGGTAATTAAAATGGTAACGATTAAATTAACTGGTCATTCAAATTGTTCTCCATGCATTGGTTGAAGTGGATGATATGAGGTATTTGTGTTGGCACTCCTGGAAGTGTCATATTGCAGCATCAGATCTATTTGCCGTTCAGATCAATCCATAATCATATACAATAAATTGGCTTTCAAGGATGTATACCATCTTCATGATTAACACAGGCTAATGATTGGGGTAAATTCTGTCACGTGACTTTAATTACAATTTTCTCTACAAAAAGTGTTTCCAAACCAGTTTTTCGTGACATTTGAAGTATCAACAGAGTTTATTCGCTATATTTTCAGAGTTAACAGAGTTTATTCACAGAGTTAAACAGAAAAATATTATGTTGACATTTGTGAAATTTTAGCGATAATTTGCATTTCTATCAGCTTTATTTTGATGCGCTATAACTTTTTTTGTAAAAAAAATCCTTGGACGGAAACGTAGTTAATGAGTGACGCTGACAACCTTCACGTCAACAACTGGCTCATATTACACACAAAAATGGTCGTATGCCTCCACCCACTGGCTAAAATATGTAATGTCACAAAATGAAATGTAAAGAGACTCTTAACACATCTGCACTGCTCTTACACTTTAGATTAAAATGGCACGAACACAAGTGGAGTGATACACACAGTGACGCGTCTGAGTGATAATATTGTGAGAGCATCAGCACTCATGGAACATCTCTCATCCAATCAGATTTGAGGACCGGAACTAACTATTGTGTGTGTGTGTGTGTGTGTGTGTGTGTATGTACTGTATACAGGTCCTTCTCAAAAAATTAGCATATTGTGATAAAGGTCATTATTTTCCATAATGTAATGATAAAAATTAAACTTTCATATATTTTAGATTTATTGCACACCAACTGAAATATTTCAGGTCTTTTATTGTTTTAATACTGATGATTTTGGCATTTTGCATCTACACCTCACACTACTCTCTCCCACCTGGAAAAAAATTATATATATGTGAGAATGCTGTTTGTAGACTACAGCTCAGCATTCAACACTATAGTGCCCTCCAAGCGTGATCTTTTTTTTTTTTATTTATTTACAGGGGCAATGCACATTAATAAACATAAATGTAAATGTGCCAGAATTAGCCCAAAAGGCTATTTTTCATCTGTAGACTCTTGACAGAATGTTAAACGGTCACCCTTAAAACAGAGACAGAGCATCACACATATATACATCATATGAAAAAAAAAAAGAAAAAAAAAAGAAAAAAAAAATACAAAATAAACGTTAATTATCTAAAACAAAGTAAACATGAGAGAAAGGAAAGAGAGAGAGAAAGATGGCAACAGAAGAGAGCAACATAGCCAAGAACAATTAGTACAAAGAAGTCTATTGTCAAGAATAGAATACTAATGTTGACAGTGCTGAATTGTCAGTAACCATTTTTTAAGATGAGACTGAAAAGAACCAAAAGCATGTAATCGTCTAATTGTTGAAGGGACGGAGTTCCATTCCCTTGCAGCTTTGACTGAAAATACAGACTGGCTAAAGTTACTTCTTTTGAGAGGGATAATACAGTCCCCTCTTTCCCCACCCCTTGTAGATCGGTGAGCAGTTGTTCTAATGTTCACAAACTGTTTTAGTGGTGAAGACAGGCTATTTATAGTCTTAAACAGCAAACAGATATGTACATATTTGATCAAGTTATCCCAGCTTAGCAAGTTGTATTTTTTTAATATTGAGCAGTGATGAAACCGAACTGATTTTTTATCAAGTGTTTTTAGTGCTTGTTTATACAAAGACTCTAGTGGTTTCAGAGTAGTAATTCTAGCTTGCGACCAAGTAGTTAAACAGTAGGTAATATGAGAAATGATCATGGAATGCATATACATCAAAGCGGCTTCAGGCGACATATAATCACGAATAAATCTAAAATTTGATAAACTAAATCTGACCCGGTTACAGACCTTTTTAACCTGCGCCTTAAATGAAAGTTTGGAATCAATCAGAATACCAAGGTACTTATATACTGATACAACTTGTAATCTTTCCCCTGATACAAATACATCTGGCACTATACTTAAATTCTTAGTTTTTGTGATAAACATACACACTGTTTTAGAGATGTTTAACTGTAAGCAGCATTGTTCTAGCCAAGCCGCAACATGAACCAGAGATTCTGTAAGTTCATTTGCAACTTGTGACACACTACTTCCGTGTATATAAATAACAGTGTCATCTGCATACATTTGAATGTTAGGATTAGGACAGGCAGATGGAAGATCATTGATGTACAACATAAAAAGTAAAGGACCCAAAATAGATCCTTGTGGAACACCAGTGGATATACTTAGAGGAGCTGACTTATAATTCTGTATACTAACAAACTGTGTGCGACCTGACAAGTATGATTCGATCCATCTCAACGTATGTGGAGAGAAATTAAAACGTAATAATTTAGACAACAGAATTCTGTGATTTACGGTGTCAAAGGCCTTCCTGAAATCAAGAAACACAGCCCCGACAACCCCTCCTTTATCTAATAGAGACTTAACTTTCTCAGTGAAGTAGCAATTTGCCATCTCAGTTGAATAGTTTGCTCTGAAGCCAAATTGCATTGGATGTAAAACAGTAGATCTGTTATTCAAATAATTAGTGATTTGTGCAGCCATCAATTTCTCTGCAACCTTTGAGACTATAGGTAGAATACTAATAGGTCTATAATTACTAGCAGAGTGAGGAACACCGCTTTTGAATATAGGCACAATAACAGATGACTTCCAAGCACATGGGAACATCCCCTGAGAAATTGAAAGATTGATAATTTTAGTGATAGGATTAACTAACGACTCACTAAGCTCGTTAAGCATTACCACATCCATACCAAATATGTCCTTTGCTCTGGATGGTTTAAGAGATGTAATTGTTCTTATGACGTCTAATTCAGAGACTGCCCTTAGAGTAAGGGCTTGTTCACCTGTATTAACTGTATACATTTCTGTATACTTAGGGGAAAAACATTGTGTAATTGTGAATACCGAGTCAACAAAATAATAATTTAGTGCTTCGGCTACATCAGCTGGATTGTTAGTCAGCTTCCCGTTAACCATCAATTCAAGTGAAGACCTATCTTTTCTTTTGTCACCTTTTAAGTAGCTCAACTTATTCCAGATTGTTTTTGAATTACCTCTCGCCTCATTAATTATCCTCAGAAAAAAAATCAGCCTTTGCTTTTCTCAACGACTTTACCACCTTGTTCCGTAACATAGCGAAATGTTGTCTATCATGACTAAACTTTGATCTGTTTGCTGTTTTTAAAGCAAGATCCCGTTTTTTCATTAATTTTAATATATCTGAATTAATCCAAGGGACAGTATATTTTTTATTTTTAGGATTAAGTTTACAGCTAAAATCATTAATAGTGCTCTCTAATTTTTTGGAAAATATTTGACTGTCTTCGTCCTGATCTTTTTCGATTAATAAATCCTCCCATTCAATCTGATGAACTGCCTTTCTGAAATCATCTAGTTTACGTTTTGGAATGCCATAAGAGTCTTATTTCCTTCTGAATTAATTTAATCTCTTGCTAGATAATTTTCTGGCCACTAGAATCAAATTGTGATCAGAAAGGCCTGTTAACATATTAAAAGTCTTTAAAATTCTCTCTGCTCGGTTACTAAAAATTAAATCAATTTGAGAACTTGTTGAATTAGTTATTCTTGTAGGCCCATTAATCATTTGCTTCAGATCAAAGTGATCAGTTATCTGTTTGAGATTCTTTCTTAAGGTTTTATCTTCCCAATTGATATTAAAGTCTCCCATTATAATAACTTCTTTGTTAAAATCACACTGCTTTAGTAATTGTTTCAAATTTTCATAAAAACTAATATTAGAAGATGGTGGGCGATAAATTACAATTAATACAAAAGACATTTGTGGTGATAATATAAGGTTCAGACTAATACATTCCAAGTCCATACAATTTGCCCAGGCAATTTCATTACATTGGATGGTAGTTTTCACATAAATCATAACACCACCTCCCTTAGAACCAACCCTATCTCTCCTATACAATTTAAAACCAGGTACCTCTAATGCAGCAGACGGAGAATTTTCATGAAGCCATGTTTCAGATAAACAAAGAAAATCTAAGTTAGAGTCTAGTAAAAGATGATGGATTTGATCACTTTTTGATATAATACTTCATATATTAAAATGCCCACCTAAGACACCCTTTGGCTTGACTTTAGGATCCCAAATTGTTCTAGATTGATTTACTGTCTGAAAGAATCCCCATTTCTTATTTTTTAAAATACCTTGATTTACAACTTTAATTTTTACATTTTGCATAGACTTTGCAGACACTTGTGAAGTACCTAAACCAGAGTTAGCAGAAATAGAATTGTTTGGTGACTCCAACGGAGCAGAATTCCCTTCATTCCCCAAAGGTCTTAAAATACACGATCTCGTCTGAAAGTCCGTGTCACTCCCGCTCCCCGCACGGGAACCCAGGCCTGCCTCAGACGCCAACAATCCCATATGGACGTGCCGCGGAACGCCAACTGCGGCCGTGGTAACACCCAGCAACTCTGCTTCCCCTGCTGCGAAGCTCCCCGCACCAACACCGCCACCAGCATCCAGCAAGATAGAGCGAAGGTGGTTAATGTGTTGAGCATAGCCAGACAGTGACTTACTGCCACCAAAAGTGCGTACCTGAAGGATAGCTGGATCCGACATGGAATCCACTGGGCCTGTGTGGCGCCGGTCCATGATGGTAGTGCCCAGCCGCTGGGCCTCGACCACCGCCCTGCTCGTCACAGCACTCCACTCGGGCGAGGCGCCGCCACCAGAATCCGGCGATTCAGAGCAAGGGAGGTTAGTTTGTTGTACATAACAAAACAGCAACGTCCCGCGACCCAGAGTGCGTACCTGAGAGACAGCCGAGTGCGACATAAAATCCAATAAATTCACTGGTTTGGCGTGGTGTGGACCGTGAGAGGGATGAATATCTCTCGATAATAGTAAACAAATCATAATGATTAGACCTAAAGCTTCACTTTGATGACGTAGAGTTACTGACTTTGAATGTTTCTTCACTCGTGTGTATAAAGATGGATAAATAAAGGTTACCGCTAAAATGTGCTTCCCATGTCCGAAATTTCCCAAGGCACTGTATGTTTGTTTAATTAACAAGTCAGCTTTATTAACAAATATTTTCTCATATCCGTTAAATAATGAATGGTTATTAGAATGATCAACAAATAAACTAGAATTAATAGGACTTAAAAAGTTAAAAAGCAAATTGTAGACTAAGAGAGCTGTGACAACGCCTACTGCTCCTGCTGCCATCTTGGTATATCAATCGTATCTGAAACTCCAGGCTCTTTGCCTAAACAGATCGCTGAACAGCTGGATCATAGATGTCCTTTCAGGCAGACATCAGATTGTTAGAATAGGCAGCAACATCTCCTCATCACTGTCCCTCAACACTGGAGCCCCACAGGGCTGTGTTCTCAGCCCACTCATGTATTCCCTGTACACACATGACTTTGTGGCAACACATAGCTCCAATGCCATCATTAAGTTTGCTGATGATATGACGATGGTAGATTTGATCACTGACAATGATGAAACAGCCTACAGAGAGGAGGTGAAAACTCTGACACGCTGATACCAGGAGCACAAACTCTCCCTCAACGTCAGTAAGACCAAGGAGATTGTAGTGGACTTCAGGAGGAAAGACAGAGAACACAGCCCCATCACCATTAATAGAGCACTGGTAGAGAGATTCAGCAGCATCAAGTTCCTCAGTGTCCACATCAATGAGGAACTCACATGGTCCTTCCACACTGAGCCCGTTGTGAAGAAGGCTCACCAATGCCTCTTCTTCCTGAGACGGCTGAGGAAGTTTGGAATGAACCACCACATCCTCACACGGTTCTACACCAGCACTGTAGAGAGCATCCTGACTGGCTGAATCACTGCCTGGTATGGCAATAGCACTGCCCTCAACCGCAAAGTCCTGCAAAGGGTGGTGCAAACTGGCAGACACATCATCGGAGGTGAGCTTCCCTCCCTCCAGGACATATATACTAGGCGGTGTATGAAAAAACTCAGAGGATCATCAGAGATTCCAGCCACCCGAGCCATGGGCTGCTCTCACTGCTACCATCAGGCAGGTGGTATCGCAGCATTAGGACCTGCACCAGCCTACTAATTAAATGCAACGAGTCTGTCTAAATCTCCTTTTTTCACAATCACTAAAATAGTATAATGATGGTATACTCTTTGCTGGTCTAGCTGGTCTCCCAGCCTGGTCACGCTTTTTTTAGCTGGTTTCAAATGGCCTCCCATCCTAGCCAAGTAGGAGCTCCACTAGCTTATCTGCCAATAAACTGGTCTTCCAGCCTGACCAGCTGACAAGAGCCCAAAATCCCCTCTAACCCTAACCTCCTAACCATAACCAGCAAACACAAATGCTTGACCAGGCTGGGAGACCAGAAGACCATCTTAGGCTGTTTAATCTTTTTTTAACCTATTAAAAAAATATTAAAGAGACTATAAAGACTATCTTACTGGGTTAACCTCTTAATGTAACTGCATTTTTGATAAATCAGGAGTGCTAGATCATTAAATTCCTTTGGGACTTTTAATGATACATACATAATGCATTCCTATTTCAATGTGTTTCTTGTTTATAATGTTTCTTTTGAAAACACATAATATACAGCCTATTCATGGGGTCACATTATGTTCACTACAACCCTGCGAATGTAATAGTCTAGTATACCTTCTAATCACTGGAACTCAGTGTGTTGCATTTGTCATCATGTCTTCTGAAGAAAGCCGCAGCACTGTGAAAAAAAAAGAAAATAAGAAAACCTGTGAGCTAATATAAGTTCAATTAAAAGGACTGAGTGCAGACTGAAGGAAACCTGCCATTACCAGTTTTTTCCATGAAGCCATGCTGAGAACAGCCTCAGACTGATATTAGTGTTGACATAGTTTGCTTGCACCTGTCTGAGCTCAATTACCTAAATAACTATCGCTTTGAAAATATAATAAGGGAAGTCAACTAATTAGTCAACTAATAAGTCAACTCCCTCCTCCATGTACGGCAAATCCATAAATAATGGCTCTCAAAAATGCTTTTCAGATCCCTCTTTCACAGTTATTACTGCCATACCCATATAGATAAAAACATGTTATTGTTTTAATTTTCTGCAAGAGAGCTACTCCACTGAAGGAAAATAGAACATAAACAATAACCTAAAAAAGAGGTACTGAAGTAAGATAGAGAACATGTTACAGTCAAACTGTTATGCAAAATGTACAAAGTCAACACAGAATATAGTTTTACTTAACCTACAATGTGCAATGCCACCTGCGCCACACAGAATACAGTTTTACTTAACCTACAATGTACAATGATTCCTAAACCATTATATGGGTTTTATAACAAAGTTCAGGAGGAGCATATTCATTTAATCAAACCAATCACATCGCTAGAGTAAGCATGCTGTAAATAAACAGCTGCTTACCTCCATACTCCAATGATTCTTCCATCATCCCTCGACCACCAGAACTCCTCCCATCTATTCATTAATAACTCAACAAGAATGTCCTCCGCCAGAGACAGCGAGCCAAATTTTTTTATACTATCCTCACTGCAGGATTACATTAACTTGTGAACTACTGAATTAATTGTGGTTAACTTTCTATGAAGCACTAATATGGCTATTGTAACAGGCAAGCATAATGATCCTTAAAGATTTTATAATGACATTTGGGGATTAAGTCCATTTAGGCAGGAAAGAGTAGTAGGACAAATCAATGGTTTATTATTATATAAAAACACATTAGCATTGACTTTTCATATCTGAATAATCAAAATCGCAAGTGAAATCCTGTGAACGTGCTATGTTAACGGTCCTTTGAATAGTCTCTTTTTGTATATTGCAATTATATTTTTTTGCCCCGTTTATATGTCTGCTAATAGTTAAATAGTTAAATGTTGAGTTAGCTATTACCTTAGGGAACAAAAATGCTAAGATGTTTTATTATATATATATATATATTAGGGCTGTCAAGCGATAAAAATGTTTAATCTAATTATCGTCTAGGTTACGTATGTAACCTCCGTTCCCCGATGGAGGGAACGAGACGTTGTGTCGGAGAAGCGACACTAGGGGTCTCTCTTGAGCGCCGATATATACCTCTGTTCTATGAAAAAAGGCCAATGAGAAGTTGGCAGATGGTGTTTGCATATCCCGCCCCCGGACATACGGGCATTTAAGCGGGACGTATATGGGAGTTCATTCAGGATTTTTCTGAGGAGCCAGAAATGGTCCAGCCACAACAGTCACTAGGCTCAATGACGTGGCGGGGAAGACACAACGTCTCGTTCCCTCCATCGGGGAACGGAGGTTACATACGTAACCTAGACGTTCCCCTTCTGTCGCTCTCTCCACATTGTGTCGGAGAAGCGACACTAGGGGTCCCACTTCAATCATGCCATGCGCTGAGCCGTGTACGTGAACTGCTGATACAGGAGCGAGCAGGTATTCTTACGTGCAAAGGCGACCAGCTGTATCAGGCTGCACGTACCCTTCCCCAATGCCCCATTAAAGTCTTCAGAATCGTTCTGGTTACCCTAGTGAGGGGAACAAGGTGATGCTTGCCAACCTGGGAACGGGCCAAGCCTGGCTGGGCCTCTTTTCTCTCTATGTTTCTCGCATAGAACAACTACGGCCGGGGCCCTTACATGCATTAAGGGAAGGGGGTCTTACCCCGTTTACTATTCTTTCAGGGGGAGAAGACCCTGTGGAGACCACACCTACCCTGCAGGGGAGGCAAAGAGTGGAGAATACATCACATGGCTGCTTAGGTCCTATGTGGGAAAGTTGGCGCGGTGGTAGATCCAGCCTCGTGGAGGGTGGAAGGTACAGCTGGAAATGCCTAAGGGAGACACGGGAGTCTGCTTGTGAGGGGACAGTACCGTGGAATTACACAAAGGAGGAATCCGAACAGGAGGCCTTAACCTGTGGAGCACCAATTCCAGTACAGGGTAGATTGAGTACCCATAGTGGCTTGGGTCGGCGAGTTCCTCCGCTGAACTGCAGACCCAAAAGGGCTAGGGAGGAATCAACCAGGGATCCGAAAGATGGGGTCTCCTGGGAAGAAAGGCGCACTATTTTACCATGGCTGAGGGAAAGGGCGCTAGACGCAAGCAATTCACCCGGCCAGATCGTCAGCGTGTTACTGAGTTCTACGGGCTCGGACCTGAGAGAACACAGGACGATACTGACTCAATTCGGAGATTGTAGAATCTCGTGAAAGTGTTAAGTGTTGCCCACCCTGCTGC
Organism: Xyrauchen texanus; assembly: GCF_025860055.1. Lineage (NCBI taxonomy): Eukaryota > Metazoa > Chordata > Actinopteri > Cypriniformes > Catostomidae > Xyrauchen > Xyrauchen texanus. Next base: position 14,158,979 of record NC_068298.1, on the reverse strand, counting down.
TCTGCAGATGTCTGCTAGGGAGGTGCCCCTGGCCAGTGCCCATGAGGATGCAACAATCCTGGTTGAGTGAGCTCAGACCCGCAAGGGGGGGGGATACGGCCTGGGTGTGATAAGCCAGTGAAATGGCAACGACAACCCAGTGGGCGAGCCTCTGTTTGGAGACAGCGTTCCCTTTCTGCTGTCCCACGAAGCAGACAAAGAGCTGCTCAGAAAGTCTAGAGCTCTGCGTGTGGTCCAGATAGATACGCAAAGCACGTACCAGACACAGCAACGAAAGGGCTGGGTCTGCCTCCTCCCGGGGCAGTGCTTGCATGTTCACCACCTGATCCTGAAGGGTATGGTAGGAACCTTGGGCACATAGCCCGGTCGCGGTCTTAGAATCACGTATGTGCCGGACCGAACTCCAGGCAAGTGTCGCTGACAGAAAATGTTTGCAGGTCCCCGACCCTCTTGATGGTCAGCAGGGCCGTTTTGAGAGAGAGGGCCCTGAGTCCAGCTGAATCTAACGGTTCGAAGGGGGGTCTCCGGAGGCCCGTGAGGACCACCGAGAGATCCCAGGAGGGGAACAGGCTTGGCCAGGAGGGAGTTAGTGTGCCGCGGCACCATGCTCGTCTCGGGACTCGAGTTGTGTTGAGGTGGTCTCATATGTATCAACCCCAGCGGCGCGGCCGCCGCGGAGGATGCCATATGCCCCGAGAGCCTCTGGAAACGTTAAAGGGACCACAGTGCCATTTCAGCACCGACTGTGTACGCTCATTGGAGAGACATGCTGACATTGAGACATTGAGATTCTAACTCCATGCTGAGAAAATAGATGCTCTGAACCGGGGCGAGCTTGCTCTTTTCCCAGTTGACCTGAAGCCCCAAACGGCTGATGTGCCTGAGCACCTGGTCTCTGTGCGCGCATAGTAACTCTCGCGAGGGGACAGAGACAGGCCGAAGGGGAGGACTTTGTACTGATACGCCTGACCGTCGAACGCGAACCGTAGAAAGGGTCGGTGTCATGGCAGGATCAAGACGTGAAAGTACGCATCCTTCAGGTCTACCGCTGCGAACCAATCTAGATGCCGGACGCCAGACAGAATTTGTTTCTGGGTGAGCATTTTGAAATGGAGTTTGGACAGAGCCCAGTTGAAAACTCGCAGGTCCAAGATCGGTCGTAAGCCGCCGCCTTTCTTGGGTACAACGAAGTAAGGGCTGTAGAAACCCTTCTTCGTTTTGGTTGGAGGGACATGCTCTATCACGTCTTTGCTTTTTTAGTAAAAGAGAGGCGATTTCCTCGCACAGGGACTTGGCATGTTCGCCGTATACGGCGGAAAAATGGACGCCCGCTAAGGGGGGCGGAGGCCTGGCAAACTGAATTGTGTAACCGAGTTGAATGGTATGGTGCAGCCAGCGTGACGGGTTGGGCAGTAAAAGCCACACCTCTAAACTCCGTGCTAGGGGCACCAAGGGGACGAGAATTTTGGACGTACCCGGCGGGGCTTCACAGCTGGGCGGAACAGGTAATACGGCATCGGGAGGCAATGAAGCGTCCCGAGGCTCTGGTGCTGAGAACAGACTCGAAGCACTTACCTTGCTCCACGCACCCGGCAGGGGGCGGGTTCGTGACTGAGGAGGAGGTCTGATGTTGGCGTCCTCTGGACTCGTCTGAACCGGCCGACCGGGTAACAGTCGTGGGGCTGTGGGTGGGGGTACCGCATTCAGGAAGCCGGGACTGTTGAGATCTTGAAGCAAAGTGCCGTGAGAACGGCATTTACGGCCCAGGTGACCCAGAGACAAAAGGAAATAGCTCTATTATTGAGAATGTAATGAATTTAATAAAAAGATTCTCCTCCCGGTCTTACCAGCTCTGGGTCGGTCATCTCAGGAGTGCCTGGGAGCCTTCCGGGTCCTCGAGGGGGTCTGTGAGACGAGGGGCGTCCAACTTCTGCGGGGAGCTCGACGCTGGGGCTGAGAGCTGGGCCCACTCTCTTTTGTTAGTTGAGGTGGAGCACCACTTTCTTTCTTTCTTGAAAGCCACAGGAGGACGCCCTCGGCGAACAGACAGGGCATGGCCCCTGGCGGCAGGTTTGCGGCAGGGCAAGATGTGTGAAATAGCCTCTGTCTGTTTCTTCACCACTGAGGACTGCTGGGCGGAGTCGTCAAGTGGTGTCGCCGAATGGACGGAGCTGGGACACGGGAGCGTTTTGAGAAAAAATTTAATGTTTAGGCCACTGTGTCAAGTTAAATATAGTTTAATACTCAATCTTTAAACACATCTTGAGATCCCTTAGTTCGCATTAGCGCTCCTTGAAGTGTTTTGAACGCAAGAACGTAATGCATGTTTGTGTTGTGTTTCCGCTGAAGGGTTGTTAATGTTTTATTCACTGTAATAAACTGTGTTGCTCACACAGCTGAAATTTCACTTACTGCCCTCTGGAGTAAACAGGTGGTACTACAAGCTTACATTTCTCAGGAACTTTTCAGGAATCCATTGCAATTAATTGCATTTAGCGAATAGTGTGAATAGTGAATTTCTACAATGACACTAAGAACTTAAATCTAGTGTTTAAATGAGACTGCATCCATGCCCCTAATTTTCAGTGTAAGTCCAAGATGACACGCATAAATCTTTACAGAGTGCACCTTAGTTCTTCGGAGTCCCGCTCTTCTTCTGAGGAAAATGTGAACTCTTCCTCACCTGTGTATCGTGCCCTCTTCCAAATGCGCAGAAAAGTAAATTAACTTAATGCTTTTGAAGCAGCACATTTCCGTATCAATAGCACCCTCTGCGCTTGGGTGTGATACATTAGGGATAATTAGCTGAGTCAGGAGAAATTATACATCGCTAGGTTTCATACAGATTACATTGCAGGAGAATATTTGTTTTAAATTTGAATTGTTGTATTTAAAAGTATTTAAAACATATGTTTCACGTTTGTGTGATAAGTATTTGCAGAGTTTCAGTGCATTTTTGTGACATGTTTCAGATATATGCTCACGGAGATAAAGACATCTGAAAGCTCACCCTTTGTATTTTCTTTATTTTACAAAAGCACAATGTTTTGTTATTGTGAGTGTACACAAATCAAAGTAGACACTTTATAGTCTCTAATGATGTCTTACACTTATCCGTTTGCCCCAAAATGACTGAGAATTTTATGTTGTTTCCGAAGTAATGACAAAAAAATCCAGCAAGATGCGCCGGTGCATCTGTCGACCACAGAGTGTTAAAGTGAAATACTTGAGCCTTACCCTAATCTATTATGAACGATATATCAAGAAAAATACATAGTAGAAATCATTATAAAAGGGAATAATCATGAAAATTTACATCCAATGTACTATCAATTTACTGGGCATTACTGTTATATATGGTTATAGTAAAACCTATCTCTAGACCTGGGGTACTCAATAGGCAGACTCTGGTCCAGATTTGTTGCAGGTGTGGTTATTTTAACATAAAAAAACATTAACATAAAAAACATTAACATAAAAAACGTTAACGTGGCACCTTTAGACAATTACGTCATTTTAATTAGCATGTTACAAGCCTTTCATAATAAACAAACAGATTTTTGTTTATCATGGGTGTCAAGGAAAACCTATTTATACTTATTATGCAAACAACAGGTTTGTTGTTAATAGATTCTCACTTTAAGGAAAACTAAAATGGCCCATTCAGACTTTAACATTTTTATAATGTTCTCTCAGGAGCTATACCAGAACCTCCATACAGTGTTTTTATCTGTCAAAAGGCCTCCTGTGTCTCATACATATATATATATATATATATATATATATATATATATATATATATATATATATATATATTCAAAACGAACTGTTGATCTTATCTTTTAATATTCATATCTGTGCCCTCAGTCTTGATGAAATAGTTTAATCTTTTGGTTGAACAGATCTATCAGACCCCACTACTTTGACTATCTCTGGGCCCCAATGTCCTCATCCCTGTCAAGTTTGAAAGAGGCTATTTTGACTGTTTAGGAATATATATATATATATATATATATATATATATATATATATATATATATATATATATATATATATATAAAAGAGATAGATAGATAGACAGACAGACAGACAATAGACAGAGAGACATATATTTATAATTTTACTATATTACTATTGCTGCCAATTTGACAAGTTATAAAACTATTTAAAAAAGATACATAATTTCCTAGCCATATAACTACTGACACCATGTAAGCAACATATTATTAGTTGGACCTTTGCTGGGAAGGAAATGTAGAGACCGGACCTCTTGGAACTTTGATTGAGTGCCCCTGCTCTAGACAAAGCCATCTACCCAGACCCCTAATGTATAGATCAAATGAAAATGTAGAACACGGTCATCTTTCTCTGGAAATGGAGAATATAAGATTTAAAATTAAGATGCTTGACAAGAGCATTTGGCACAGCTTGCCTGCCTGAATATTTAAAGAGAGAGAATGAAATGTTTCTTCTAAATTCTTGTGTGGGCAAACAAAATTATCACTTTAGAACATATCCCAGTGGAATGGTCTCCTCACTGGCAGCTCCATATTTACTTGCCAACAGAGCATGCATTTATCATGCAATACGTGTGCTTGCATAGTCCAACCCCATCCATTTTGTCCATGTCCAGTTAATGGGTGTCTAAAATTAGACAAAGAGCCTTTGTAAAAAGGGTCAATGATTTTTAAGGGTATCCATTGCACTAAAACCACTGGCATATTACACACAACAGCGAAGGCTTAGATTAAGATGAGCTCAAGAGGTGCTTGAGTGACTGCAATATTCAGGGTTTTGACCATTTAAAAGTGTCTTCTCCCTTTTTATATTCACAGCACTTCATTAATCTTTCACTTATATTTCACACAACTGCCGCAGCTCTGTTCTCATTCCACTTTCTAGTTCACTTACAGATACACTGATGATTTGAATATGTGCGTGAGCCTTGAAAATGAGGGGAAAGAAAGACAGAGATGACTGAATATATTATCACTAACTTGAAAGCTAAGCCTATATATAATGCATATATGTCATTAAGTATTACACCTGAGAAGTACAATTTTTGTGTGACTTCTGGTGACCAAATGTATCCATTAATACCTTCAAGCAGGGGCGTAAATTTCAGGGGGGATTAGAGGAAGGTTCCCAATTCAGTATACAGTTTATTCCATTACAAAGTATTGTATGCAGCCAGTTTAAAAATATGGTCCATCATAACTTTATTGTTCTCTGTCAAACGCATCTCCTCACATGCCCACAAAATAATGCTTCATCATCACACATCCAAGATGGCGGCGCGGTAGCACGCAGCGGCCACTCCGGATCCACAATGGTGCTATTTTTGTTAAAAAAGACGACTTTTGCAACACATGGACATCGGAGCAACCGGTGTTCGTGTCTACCATCGCCAGACACTACTGAAATATAAGACTCATGCAAAAACCAAGCTGCATGATGACCTGCAGGAGGCACTACGCGTACTCGGCTTGCTGCGGAGACCAGGCCTCCAGCCCTCGGCGTCGCCTGATGCCGGTGGCCGGGGGAGATGACGTCGTAAGCGGTGTGCGAGAAAGCGGAAGCGCGGAAAGAGGGTGGGGGTCCATGCTAGGCTAAAAACAAACCCTAGCCGGCCGGCTCTCCCGTCTATCCTGCTCTCAAATGTTTGCTCCCTGGACAATAAACTGGACTATATCCGACTACAGCAGGCTACGAAGCGTGAGTTTAGAGACTGCTGCGTCTGCAGCGACAGAGTTCCGGATGCCGCCATTCAGCTAGACGGGCTCGCCTCGTTTCGTGCCGACAGAAATACAGCTCTCTGCGGTAAGACTCGCGGTGGTGGCTTGTGTGTTTACATCAACATGGAATGGTGCAAGAACTCTATGCTAGTCTCTAGTTACTGTTCATCGCTGTTGGAGCTTGTGACTGTTAGATGCAGACCTTCTTATCTACCACGGGAATTCACCACTGTTTGCATAACCGGAGTTTACATTCCCCCAGCTAACGCTAAGGAAGCGCTCTGTGAACTGTATGGGGCTATGAGCTGAACTGCAGAACGCTCACCCCGACGGACTGTTTATTGTCGCCGGAGATTTCAACCATGCAAATCTCAAGACAGTGCTCCCTAAATTCCATCAGTATGTGGACTTTGCAACGAGAGGGCTGAACGCGCTTGATCTTGTTTACACAAACATCCCAGGCGCGTACCGGGCGGAGCCCCGCCCCACCTCGGCTACTCAGACCACATCTCTGTTATGTTAATTCCAGCATACAGACCGCTCGTCAGACGCACAAAACCGCTTCAGAAGCAGGTGAAAACCTGGCCAGCAGGTGCCATCTCTGCTCTTCAGGACTGTTTTGAGTGTACTGACTGGCACATGTTCAGGGAGGCTGCAACATATGGCGATTCTACCAACTTGGAGGAATACACAGCATCAGTGACCAGCTACATCAGCAAGTGCATTGATGATGTCACTTTCTCCAAGACCATCACCACACGCTCCAACCAGAAGCCGTGGATGACTGCGGAGGTGCGCACGCTGCTGAGGTCCCGAGACTCCGCCTTCAGAGCGGGCGATAAGGCAGCCCTAAGAACAGCTAGGGCCAAACTGTCACGGGCAATCAGAGAGGCAAAGCGCGCACACGCCCAGAGAATCCACAGTCACTTCCAGGACAGCGGTGACACGCGTCGCATGTGGCAGGGCATCCAGGCCATCACCAACTACAGGACAACATCAGTTGCCTGTGACAAAGATGCCTCCCTTCCAGATGCGCTGAACGACTTCTACGCTCGGTTTGAAGTGCAGAACGACGTGATGGCGAGGAAGTCCACCCCTCCTCCCAACGACCAGGTGCTCTGTCTTACCACGGCAGATGTGAGGAAAACTCTACGTAGAGTCAACCCACGGAAGGCTGCTGGACCAGACAACATTCCTGGCAGAGTGCTCAGAGGATGTGCAGACCAGCTAGCAGATGTTCTTACCGACATCTTCAACATCTCTCTGAGCAGCGCCGTTGTTCCAACGTGCTTCAAGGCCACCACCATCATCCCCATGCCAAAGAAGTCTTCAGTGTCCTGCCTCAACGACTACCGTCCCGTCGCACTTACACCCATCATCATGAAGTGCTTCGAGAGGCTCGTCATGAGGCAGATTAAGACCCAGCTGCCCCCTCACTAGACCCACTGCAGTTTGCGTATCGTTCAAACCGTTCAACGGACGATGCCATCACCACAACCCTCCATCTGGCCCTCACCCACCTAGACAATAAGGACACATACGTTCGAATGCTGTTCATAGATTTCAGCTCAGCATTCAACACAATCATTCCCCAGCACCTGATTGGAAAGCTGAACCTGCTGGGCCTGGACACCTCCCTCTGCAACTGGATCCTGGACTTCCTGACTGGGAGACCTCAGTCAGTCCGGATCGGGAACAGCATCTCCACCACCACCACACTGAGCACTGGGGCCCCCCAGGGCTGTGTGCTCAGTCCACTGCTGTTCACTCTGCTGACTCACGACTGTGCAGCAATGCACGGCTCGAATCACATCATCAAGTTCGCCGATGACACGACCGTGGTGGGTCTCATCAGCAAGAACAACGAGTCAGCATACAGAGAGGAGGTGCAGCGGCTGACGAACTGGTGTAGAGCCAACAACCTGTCCCTGAATGTCGACAAAACAAAAGAAATGGTTGTTGAGAGCACAAGGTGAACACACTCCGCTGAACATCGACGGCTCCTCTGTGGAGATCGTCAAAAGCACCAAATTCCTTAGTGTTCACTTGGTGGAGAACCTCACCTGGTCCCTCAACACCAGCTCTATCACCAAGAAAGCCCAGCAGCGTCTCTACTTTCTTCGAAGGCTGAGGAAAGCACATCTCCCAACCCCCATCCTCACTACATTCTATAGAGGGACTATTGAGAGCATCCTGAGCAGCTGCATCACTGCCTGGTTTGGGACTTGCACCGTTTCGGACCAAAAGCCCTGCAGAGGATAGTGAGGACAGCTGAGAAGATCATTGGGGTCTCTCTTCCCTCCATCAAAGACATTTACAAAAAACACTGTATCCGCAAAGCAACCAGCATTGTGGACGATCCCACACACCCCTCACACAAACTCTTTACCCTCCTCCCGTCTGGCAAGAGGTACCGAAGCATTCGGGCCCTCACGGCCAGACTGTGTAACAGCTTCTTCCCCCAAGCCATCAGACTCCTCAATACTCAGAGACTGGTTTGACACACACGTGTCCTGAGTTGCACTTTAATTACTGTCACTTTATAACTGTCTGCTACCTCAATAACTGCTATGTGCATAGAACACTATCTCATAGTATGTTATGTTTACATTTTAGAAACTGTCATCTTTTGCACTACTGAGTACTGGTCGGCGCTGCACTGTCTATTGTCCTGTTCATTGTCAGTAATTTGTTGTACTGTCCTGTACTGTTTGCACATGCACTTTATATAGGTATATATAGGTAGTTTATATAGGTATTTTATTTCGTTGTGTAGTCTCATGTGGTCCTATGTTGGTCCTTTGTTGTTTTTATGTAGCACCATGGTCCTGGAGGAACGTTGTCTCGTTTTGCTGTGTACTGTACTAACTGTATATGGTTGAAACGACAATAAAAACCACTTGACTTGACTTGACTTGACATGAAGTAAAACATTCAGTCAGTGAACCAAATGAATTAATAGAATACAACAGGGGTATTGTTTTACTCAAAGACTAAAACCTCCCATATTTGTTCACATAGAGTTACATATGTTATGAACAGATGTGGCACTTGTCACGTTTCTCTCATAAAACATAAAAAGAATATGAGAACCTATTATATACAATTACTAAAAGCAAATTCTCCTGTTTTAAACAAGTCCAAATACACCTTGATTCGATGTGTAGATTCTGAGGTACTGTCATCTACACAGAGCGCATTTGACATCTGAACTAGTGATGGGTCGTTCATGATTGATTTATTCAATTTGAACAATTCATTCATTTTGAACAAATCTTTTATGTGACTCAGAAGAACGAGTAGTCTCAGACGTGTTGGACGTTAGTTATGTGAAATGACAAATGATAATTTTTTCCTTATTGGGACTATAATCAAAGTTTGCATTAAGTAGATGTTTTGGGTGGGTATTTGGTTATTATAAATAAATAAAACAATTATTTGCTATGCCATTGCAAGAATTTATTTGCAAGAACAAATCTACAAATTGGAAAAGACACAAATTTGTTGGTTTTTAATTATCCAATTAGCGCTCTTGGCATCTGTGACCTCATTATACAGAGTACCTACAGTATTTGGCAGTTACTATGCCAAATTTCAAACATTACGAGTTCACGCTACTAAGATAGACAGAAAACATGGACAAGTTCTGGAAAAGGAAAACTATCGATGATGGTTATGTGTGATAGTGGTATGCCATGGGAGTTTTTAATCGTAAAAAGTGTGCCGTGGCAGAAAAAAGGTTGGGAAACACTGACCTAAACCACAAAGAGTTAATCTGCAATAAAGCATCCAAAAGAAAACACACAACGGTATGTAAATTCTGCAATGCAATGCTTACCGAGACAGCTGGGACCACATCAAACTAAAAAAAGGTAAGCCAAGTGTAAATGATGCTAGCAAAGCTAGCTAACTAATGTTAGCAATATTACATTAAACTCGGAAAGTTACTGTTTAAGAAAGAACAAAAAAAGTGAAGACTTGAGTATTGAATAATTGTTTGATATATTCTGTACTTAATGATATTTTCTAGGGGAAGAGTCATCCAGAAAACCTGATTTTGTATTATTTAAGGTGGATGGTAAAACTTGGAAAGGTGTGTTAAAAATAAAAATGGTTAAGTTGATTTCAGCTCCTTAGTGTTTGTTTGTATGTGTTTGCTCAAATAAAACAAAGGAAAATTCACACACATACAATTCACCTCTGCAATGCCTTTTAATTATTTTATCAACACATTTCTCATGACACACACACACACATATATATATATATATATATATATATATATATATATATATATATATATATATACATATATAATTTGTTTTCTATGGGTACTTTTTATGGGAATGTGGATTATTCAGATCAACTTGAGTTTGTGTGTTCCAAATTGTGTCTTAAGTGTGTCATGCCGCGTGGGACTCGTACTGTTCTGATCTTGGTCTTGACTCAAACTCGCCATGCCTTGGTCTTGGTCTCGACTTGATCTCAACCCCTTAATGTCTTGGTCTTGTCTCGGTCTCGATACACTCTGGTCTTGGTCTTGACTTGGTCTTGGTTTAGGTGGTCTTAACTACAACACTGCCCCCCAATAATCAAAACAAGAAGGTTCTAACCCTCTGTTCTATGTGCTAGAATTTTTTTACAGTTGCACAATCTTCTCAATTCTCTCACTTCCTAGGGAAACAGCTAATAAGAAAATAAGAATAGGTGTTGAAAATTTTAGCAGCTGTGACAGTAAATAAAATTTATGTGGCAGAGAAAATGTTGCGTTTCCTCCATCACCCGGGAAACAGTGGAAGTAGTTGATCCCTTGAGGCACTGTCGTCACACACACTATAAATGTCACAAATCCATTTATGGATACTGGTTGACACTTTGTTGATTAACTTATCTTTTCATGCTATTGTTTAAAATGCATTATAAAATTGTTTCACTATGTAATTCACTGAGAATGTTTTCCCCACCAGAAGTATACACCAAGATCTGGATTTAAAAATACTTTTATCAGATGTACAACACTTTTGCTGGTTCAGGTTGTGTGGATGTAGTAGGCAATGCTTTTGAAATGCTCCAGTTCTTAGTTGTATCCGTATTATTGCATATTTATAAAATGGTACCAAAACTTAATAAATACTGGCCATAGAAAATCACAACAAATGTTTATCAAGAACATAAATTATTTATCAAGAAAATCTTGACAATTGCCACTGTGCAAATCACTGACATGCTCTGTGTATATACACTGTTAAAAATAAGTTTTCTCAATATTTACTGCCCATGTCGCCCATGCCTAAATCCGCCACTGAGTCAACCCAAATCAAATTGTTTTTGTAGGGCACTTTTCACAGTACACATTGTTTCAAAGAATCTTTCATAAATAAATTAATTAATACTGTAGAGTCTATAATGCCTTAAATTTCTTAAAGTCCCCATTGAGAAGTTTCATTGAAAAACTTAATTGAAAATCATGCCTTGAAGGAATATTCTGGGTTCAATACAAGTTGAGCCCAATCGACAGCATTTGTGGCATAATGTTGATTACCACAAAAATTGATTTCAACTTGTCCCTACTTTTCTTTAAAGAAATTAAACATCAAGATGAAGTGAGTCACTTACAATGGAAGTGAATGGGGGCCAATTTTTTACTTTAAAATATTCCCTGTTTAAAAAGTATAGCCACAAGATGTAAACAATATGTGTGTAAACATGATTTTAATGTGATAAAATCACTAACCTTTTCTGTGTAAAGCTATAACCAATTTTAAAACTTTGTTGCCATAACAATGTAATGTCAACAAATCCTAAAATTACTATAAAAATATCAGTTTAAACAACTTTACAGCTCAAATAATTTAAAAGAAGAATTAATGAAAGTGCTTTTATAAGCTTTAAATTTCTGCCTTCAAACCCCGTAAAAACCGGCTATCACTTCCATTGCAGTGCCTTACTGTAAAATTGATTTTTGCTTCTTTTTTTTAAGAATAGGAGGGATGAGTCTACATTCTTCTTCTTCATATTATTATTATATTATTATTTTTTTTATTTATTTTTTTGTGTGATAACAGTATGTCACAAATGCTGTTGACTGAGCTTAACTTGAATTGAACCCAGAATATTATTTTAATATTTTTGTCTTTAGTAAAAAATATATTAATAATAAAAATAATAATAAATTACTTACTGTACATTACATTCTATAATTGTGATCTCAATAACATGAATCATCAGGTTTTGCACAAACTTGTGGAGTTCATGCCAACCCTAAAAATACAAATACAAATAAATTCTGAAGTTGTTAATTTTTCAGTCAAACTTTTCAATTGAATTGTTATTGCTGAAAATATAATTTGGAAAAGTTATCATGTAAGAATTTGTATTAAATTGGAAAAATGCTAAACAGAAGAACTTCTTAGACCCCACTGTAGTTTGTAACTGAACATCAACCATCATATCATGATGGGGCGTAGTAGTCGTAGTAGGGGGACACAGCTGCCAGTAGGTGGCTCGCACAGACCCAGCACTTACAGTGCAGAATTAATATATTATAGTATATATTAATAAGTATGATATAAGTAATATATTATTATATATGTGATATTTACTTTTAACATTTGTAGTATTTTAAAGATTCAATTATTGCAAAATACATTCTGACATTACAAAAAACAATATTTTGCAAAAGTAGCTGCAAAAATAAAGGGCATTTTGTGGAGCACTTGCTTCTGTTTCACACATGAAAATAAAAGACTGAGCACAAGCTTGTCCTGAAGAAATCATTTAATAAATTTCAATTATGACAATTGTGCAATTTATTTTTTCATTGTGGAATTGAAATGTATCCTAGTGGCTCGAGTGTTTTGACTACAGGTAATGCAGGAAGGTGGTGACAAACGAGTGTCTAGTGTGAAATAATTCACTGAATCATTGATCAAAAGTAAATTTGAATCCTTTAAAATGTGTATGTCTATAGACCTGCAAATACATTTTAGTAGAGGTTTTAAGCATTATAAGAACAAAGTAAATCTATAATAATTTCCTTACAGTTTGTGAGCTGCTGAGCATGACATTTATCAAAAGACAACAATAATTGTCTTATAATAATTATGATGAGTTTCAATACATATGTAATATGGCATACCGGGCATTTTCCCAGTGGGCCAATGCACTTTGGGGCCGATCAGGGATGGACTAGCCATTGGGAGTGGGTTGGCCGCGAAATGGGCCGAATGCACCGCGATAAGCTAAAATGAGCCTTATGCAGAATGGACCACAAAAAGGTGCCATGTTATGCAAAAAAGTACAGCAAACACAGAAGATTTATGTTTTTTCCTACAGTATGTTGACTGCAAACCAACATAGAGGTAAAACAGGAGCAGCTATTAAAACTAGCTTTACATATTTAACACAGATCTAGTAATCTGCTTAAATTTACAAAAACAACTGATTACCTCACAAACATAATGTCAAAAGCATAGCTTAATGAAGACATAAACTGATATAAACTGCACTTCCAATGTGTGCTTAAAAGAAGGATTGTCCTTCTTTTTTCTGCAATGCATTTCATGTAATGCTGCCAATCAAGAACGATATGCAGATACATAACTCTCTTTTGTGTGTTCCTCATTTCTAGATTATTATAAAACATGGATAAATGAACATTGTAGAAACCAACTTTGTAGAAATGAATGGAGCCACATTGATTAGACTGTCTGACTGACGGCCTATTGCATAAGGGTTGTTTCGGCTCATGAAACTCACCTGTGATTGGCTGGATGGTCAATCAGCCCAAAGTAACAAAACGCAAAGAAAACTGTATACAAATACACCATTTGGACTCGGTATGAGTTTAGCTTGGAAAAGTGCGGGGGACAAAAATCACCTTTTTAAAGAATGGGGGGGACGTGTCCCCCGTGGCTGCAACGCCCTTGAATGTGTACAATAAGTGAAGTTCCCTGAGGGAGAGCTGGGATGCTCTTCTTGTGTCTTTGATGAATTTTGCCTCTTTGACAGATCTGATTTTCTTACTAGTCCATTGGACGGTGTTTTATAGTCTTGTTTGAGCCATTCTTCCCAGAGGTTAGGATGTAGCCACTTAAACGTGCTTGTTGAACATGAGTAAAAGTTACACATTTTCCACTTATATAGTATGCTTTTGTGCTCCAACAGACAGAAATGTAGGAGGGATACAGCCCATGAGTTCAATGACCAACTGTTTCTGTTTTTTAAACTTGAATATTCCTTTAAAGCTGAAGTGTGTCATTTCTGCTCCAAACTTGCCACCAAAAGGGATTGGAAAAATAATGACACAAACAAATATTCCTGCCCCAAATTTGAGCCAATTTTTGAGCCAATGACGTTGGGCCGGGCTGGTTGAAATGCTTAAACAATTAGAGCAATGTTTTGCTAGTGCCATAGAGCCATAGTGTTACACTTATCAGGAAAATAAATCTGTGCATAATAAGCTGGGATAGGAGATTTTCATTTATTTATTTTTTTAACCCAAAGAATAACATACATTCACTTTCACTAATTCATAACATCTTTCAATATAAACAGTGTCTCTCTTTTAGATATGCTTGGCAGGTAGTATTTAATTATTTTAATTAAATGCACCATAATTGAGTAATCAATAAAAAAAATTAAAAACAAATGTTGAATTTATATTCCTCTACATTGCTCTGTGATTGAGATACACATTGATTACCATGTAACATGGTTGGAAGTTCTTGTATTTACATTTTTTACAACACTTGTGGCAAAGTAGACATATCAAAACTATGTTGTTTTCTCATCTTCTCGTCGTCTTCTCGACCACTCACCACTCAGGAAATTTCTCCAAGTTTCATCATGCTTCCCATGTCTTATTGATTTCTTTAAGCTGTGAACATGGATTGACAACCCCATTCAGACATTTGATTTCAAGGAACCAGGACATCATCGACAGACAATAGAGGGAGACCTCAAACATGGCTATGATCTGACTGTCTTGTGAAGTCATTGAACTTTGAAGAGCTCACAAAGGTTGCAGGGCATCAGTGTCTTTTTAGCCTGGTGTAATATAATTGTTATAGCATTCAACTGGAAGAAGTGCCTGCAGTAAATATTCAATAAAAAATTAATGAGTCAAGTCTCCCTTATATTCTTGCAATCATTCCTAAATATATATATATATATATATATATATATATATATATATATATATATATACTGATCTCCTTGGTCTGGTCAATTACAGAATTACAATTCGCACAATTGGTGTTGAACATCTTCATTTAACAGCAAAAGACAGAGAGGGCAAATTGTGGGAGTAGGCTATAATGTGTTAATGAAGTGGTGCAAAGCACGATTTGATTATTCACTAAAAAATAAGTCATTCCACTGAGACATTTCAGAACCACATCTGTTTTCAGTGCAAGTTTAACTCAGTATGTGCATTTGCAATTTGGAGACTGCATTTGCAATTTGGAGGTGGTAATAAAGTTCAAACTGAAAAAATATAGTGGAACATCAAATGATTATATTATGAAACAAAAAATGTATGAGATTTGTGACAAAATTTCTAAAGGTCGTGGTTAATTTTTCAATTATTATTATTATTATTTAATTTATATTAAGTTTATTTATGATATAATTTGTATTAATATTTTTCCAACTGTTGATGTAGAATGATGGTGGGAGAATTAGAAAAATAAGACCGTTCCTCTCTGAACATTCCACACAACTTCTTGTTTATTCACTTGTCATAATTAGACTGGACTACTGTAATGCTCTCATTGCAGACCTCCCTACATGTGCAATTATGCCCCTGTAAAATAATCCAGAATGCAGCAGCACGTCTGGTATTTAATGAACCAAAGAGAGCACATTTTACACAACTCCTTGTCTCTTTACTGGCTGCCAGTTGATACACAGATCAAATTCAAGGCTCTGATTCTGGCATACAGAACAGTCACTGGGTCTGCTCCAGCATACCTAAAATCATTTCTGCAGAGCTACGTTCCCACCAGAAGCCTGTGGTCGGCTAATGAGCAATGCCTTGTTGTACCAACACAAAGAGGCGGTGTAGTGGGTTAAAGCACAAAACTGTTAATCAGAAGGTTGCTGGCTCATCCCCACAGCCACCACCATTGTGTCCTTGAGCAAGGCACTTAACTCTAGGTTGCTCCGTGGTGATTGTCCCTGTAATAAGTACACTGTAAGTCACTTTGGATAAAAGTGTCTGCCAAATGCATAAATGTAAATGTAATATTTTCCTGAAATTATTTTGTGGTGAGACATTTAAACAAACAATAATTCATGTAAAATATTTTCATAGTATCATTGATATTTTATTTGCTTACGTTTATTTCAATGTATCTACATTAAGAACTTTGAGATGCTGTCTATCTGTTTATAGATTTATTGCAAAAGAACTCCTGGGGAGGTGAATGTGTGGCAAATCCGTTACATGGGCCTGTTACGCCACACGTGGAAGTGGCACGGTGGTAGGTCCTGCCTAATGAGGGATTAGCTCTAAAAACACGGCGACCTGGGCAGCGGGGACTGCCCAAGAGAGACGCGGGTCCACCTGGCGGGGACGATATCGCGGAAAATACATCACGGGGGGTTACCGTGATAACCACCACCTATGGAGCACCTATTCCATTACAGAGTAATTAGTACCTGTAGTGGATCTGGATGGGAATTCCTCTGAATTTGCGAGCCAGAGGGCTGGGGAGGAAGAACGTCCAGGGAGCACGAGTTTGTGGGCTCACCTGGGAGTAAAAGCGCACATGTTCACCTCAGTGGAGGGGAAAGGCACTAGTGCAAGCGGTATAGCCAGTCAGTTGTTCTGTGTTACCAAGTTCTACATGCTCGGATCCTACAAAACTCGGGACACAACTGACTCAACACGGAGATTGTAGAATCTTGCAAAGGTGTTGGTTGTTTCCCCGCCCGCTGCACTGCAGATGTATGCTAAGGAGGTGCCGTTTGCCATTGCCCACGAGGATGCCACACTCCTTGTAGTGTGTGCTCGAACCTGCAAGGGGGCGGGCACGACCTGGGTCCAATAGGCCAATGCGATGGTGTCGACTACCCAGTAGGTGAGCCTCTGTTTCGAGGCACTGTTCCCTTTCCGCTGTACGCCAAAGCAAACAAAGCCACTTTTGGCACACTTGGGTAGGATCCACGCTTCCCTAGGGACTTACCATCCATTGTGTCGGTGTGGGCCGCTATAGCGGCTACATATACCTTCAAGGTGGAGTGGGACAGCCGCCCCTGTAGGAATGAGAGCACTGTCCCGACTGCACACCTCTATGTGTCTTCAGATTGAGAAGAACACCAATTTGCGAACAGATGCCACTTTAGGGGGTAAAGTTGCCTGGTGTGGGAGCTCTGGCTTGGCTGATCGTGTCTACGACAGCTGGTGGTAGACCACTTAGATTTTCCGCATCCCATCCAAGGCCCAGACGTGGAGGTTCCTGAGGTCTGGGCATGGATGCCAGAGGGTGCCCGTCCCTGAGAAAGAAGGTCTTACCTCAGGGAAATTTGCCAGGGAGGTGCTGTCGCGAGGAGCATGAGATCCGAGAGCCAAGTCCGAGTGGGCCAGTAGGGGGCCTTTAGAGCGACTTGTTCCCTAGTTACGTACTTAAGCAGCCCCGAGGGCCAGCTGTCTGCCAGTGCGTCTGCCCCGAGGGGAGCCTCTGTTCGGGCATACCAGAGCGGGCAGTGGGAGGTCTCTCGGGAGGAAAACAGGTCTACCTGGGCCTTGCCGAATCATTCCCAAATCAGCTGAACTGACTGGGGGTGAATCCTCCACTCTTCACAGGGCCAATGTTGTTGTGACAGCGCGTTGAGGTCACCGAGGATGTGAGTGGTGAGCCGCAACTTGAGTCGCAGGAGCGTATGCCGCCTTGGTGATTTATGTATGCTACCACGGTGGTGCTGTCTGACCTGACTAGGACATGTTTGTCTCGAACTAACAGGAGAAACTTCCGCAGGGCAAAGAATACAGTCAGCAACTCTAGGCAGTTGATGTGCCAGCGCAGCGGGGGCCCCTTTCCAACGGCAGAGGTCTGTCCAGGGTTTGAATGTTTGCTGGCAGGCGGGGGTGATTGTTACCCAGTGTGTGCCATGGCACCATGCTCGTCTCGGGACTCAAGTCTGAAGCCAGTGCTGAAGCGATCTCATATGCATCAACCCCAGCGGCTCGACCACCGCGGAGGATGCCATATGCCCCAGGAGCCTTTGGAAATGTTTTAAAGGGACCGTTGTGCCTGGTCTGAATGTGGCGATGCAGTCCAGCACTGACTGTGCACGCTCGTTGGTGAGATGTGCTAACATTGAGACGTGCTAACTCCATGCCGAGAAAAGAGATACTCTGAACCGGGGTGAGTTTGCTCTTTTCTCGGTTGACCTGAAGCCCCAAGCGGCTGAGGTGCCTGAGCACCTGGTCTCTGTGAGTGCATAGTAACTCTCGGGAGTGGGCCAGTATGAGCCAGTCGTCGAGGTAATTGACTATGCAGATGCCTGGCTTCTCGGAGCGGGGCAAGAGCTGCCTTTGCGACATTCGTGAAGATGCGAGGGGACAGAGACATAGACCATTCATAAAACGCTGCCTGCATGTAATCGCAGCCTAGGCATGCAAGGCAGCTTTTGTGACCGTCAGAGGTGGGGAGAAATCAACCGCTTCCAGAAACTACGCCGAGGCGGAAACACTCTTTAAAAAGACGCATACTTTAAAGGACGTTCAACGGCAGCTGTGTATTTGCTCTTTTAGAGAAAATAACACTTTTAACTGTGCTGTCGAAGTGCCCAGGGGAAAACTGCACTGCCGTGCAGAGAATGGAGAAAGCCGCTGTAATGCGCCGTAGAATCCAACAGCAGGCAGCGTCAGAGGAACAAGAACGGGTGTGTAACTCGCAGCTGACTGCATACACGACCATCGGCTCCGAAGAAAATTTATGAATGAACTCAACGTATTTGCCCGTATGTCTGTATGTCCAGGGGCGGGGTATGCAAATACTGTCTGCCTAATTCCCATTGGCCTTTTTTCATAGAGCAGAGGCATATTCTGCGCTCAAGAGAGACCCCTAGTGTCGCTTCTTCGACACAACATTGAAGTGAGCGACAGACGGTGAACTATAAAATGTACCTTCTCACAGTATGTAGCACTACAATTTCACATATTATTCGTGGACATCATGTCGCTGTTGTTGGTCTGGCCATAGATAGCAGACATCAAAAACATTCCATGTCGTAGCTATTTATGAAAATAATATAATAATTATTTTGATAATTGAATGGATAATTTTGCATGTGATGGCTCACACGATTGTCATTGTATGACAATTTCTCTGAGAATCAACTCATCTGTTTTGATCAGCAAGCCATGTACATTTAGCTGTTGTGCAATTGTAGACAGTTGTACTTACTATTTTGCACACATCCCAAAACACATGCAATTTGCTTAAATTAATAAGAAATGAAAATCTGGTGTGAACAAGAAATTACTTGTTCAGAGATTTAAACTTATTGTTTTAAAAAAAAGGAATTCTCAATTGAGAACTGTGTCAAATAAATTGAGAAAAACCGAAATAGAAATACATTGCAGGTCTGTGAGAAAAGAGCATGCAAATACCTGTGATTATGCTAAAGTTAACATTTTAAGGAAGAAAGAAAACACTGAAATTGTATTAATGAGTGGGCCATGGAGCAGGAAAGCTTTTAATATGAGTCATTAATTAATAGCTTAATTCCTCTGAGTGCAGAAGTGATTTGAAGCTAATGCAGTTAATTGAAGATAATTTCAATTTTTGAAGAATTGAATAGTCTTGGGAAGAAGAGTATTTAAATAGCTATCATCTGCTTTAGGATGGACATGCATAAGACACTACTAGGTTTAATAGGAATGTGCAACAATGACAATAAAATAGATTTTGGTTGATGACAGTGTGCATTACAAAATAACACAGTTTTACAGATCACATAGCTCTTTTATGAAACAATGCTTCAAAATAGCTTCCAACCATATCAAAGTATGTCCTTTGATAGGTTTCTACTATAAAAGACAACATGCTCTTCTGAAAAGATTCACTGACTTTGAAACAAATGCTGAAAGACAGGTGACGGGAGACTAAATGAATACAATTAAGGAATAAAATCTTAGAGGTTACAACCTTAATATGTGTAATATTATTTTGGAGCATTTGCCATTGGTGTACCTTTAAATTATTAAATATTCAAAATTGTATTTATAGCATATTGAAAATGTACAAGTAAACAAGTAAAAAGAGAATACAGAATGATTCATATGCTGTCAAATGAACATATTTATTCTGCATGGAAGAAAAGGGAAAAGTTTTATTTGAAAGTAAACATGAGTATATTTTGTGTGCCTTGCTCATGTTGTGACAACTGCCAGACCAACTGCATCTGGCATCATCGCAACCCATCGGTTATGACCTTGCCACGAGGATGCCAAAGGCAGCAAAGTGTAGTGGTAAAAAACAAAAAACAAACAAAAAAAAAACAATCACTTAGCATGAGTCCAATGGGAAGAAAAAGAAGATTTTTTTTTTTTTTTTATATGTCTGGTTGCTAGGTATGTCCTTATGTAAGAAAGGGCATACAATGTCATTATACAGTAAAACAGAATGACCATTTTAGATTACAATATTGTAGTGGCTCTTGGGGAGCTCAATAAAATATCAGCTAAGCAATCAAAGAAAAAAATCTAAAGAGGCTGTTTTTTTGTGTGTTCTTTTTTAAGTTTGCTGTTTCTGATGGGCTCCCGACCACTATGGGAAGAGTTGGAATGGTGTTTTCCTATAATGATGTGAGTATAATTCATAATTTAACACACAAATGTACATATTAAATAATTGTTGTGTTTATGTACTTGTCAGGAGATGGCGCTGTAGTTCACATGATGTTACCTATAAAAGCTGTAGAGTAAGGTTGCACCTGGTGTTTAATTATGTAGCCATGTGGCACTGTTGCATTGCTTGTGGGTTGAATAAACCTTAAAGAAGTAAGAAGGTTCTTGTCTTCTTGATTACCAGGATTTAGACATAACAAATTGGCGACGAGGATTTTGCTGGTCTACATGAAAGATGGCTGCTGTTGCTTCTTTTCCTACGCCATTCTTACCATGTCCGGGTGAGCCGTCTATTTCTTTTGGCGTCTGGTTAAAGATGTTTGAGAATTACTTGCTTGTCGTAAATGCATCAGGAGATGACTGGCCAGTTGCAAAGAAGCGAGCTTTGCTTCTTCATTGCCTAGGAACAGAAGGTCAGAGACTGTTCTATACTTTACCAAACCAAGGAGAAACAATGGAGGATGCTATTGAGACTTTGAAACTACATTTTATTCCTCGACGTAATGTTGTGGCTGAGCGTCATGCATTCAGAAAACGAATTCAAGCACCAGGGGAAACAATCCTGCAGTATGTTGCTTCTCTTTGGGACTTGGCGATGACATGTGAGTTTGCATCTAATAATGATGAAATGTTGCGAGATCAACTAGTGGAGAATGTAAACAGTCATCGTGTTAGAGAACGTCTGCTATTAGAGACTGATTTGACTCTTAACAAGGCTATTACTATTGCTACACAAATGGAGGCTGCTGGTGAACAAGCTAAACTTTTTTCAAATCAGACTTCAGTACCGGTGCAAGCAATTCAAGCAACAAG
Organism: Xyrauchen texanus; assembly: GCF_025860055.1. Classification (NCBI taxonomy): domain Eukaryota; kingdom Metazoa; phylum Chordata; class Actinopteri; order Cypriniformes; family Catostomidae; genus Xyrauchen; species Xyrauchen texanus. The sequence goes on along the minus strand of NC_068298.1, from coordinate 14,137,571 downwards.
TCAAGTCAAGTCAAGTCAAGTGGTTTTTATTGTCGTTTCAACCATATACAGTTAGTACAGTACACAGCAAAACGAGACAACGTTCCTCCAGGACCATGGTTCTACATAAAAACAACAAAGGACCAACATAAGACCACATGAGACTACACAACGAAATAAAATACCTATATAAACTGCCTATATATATACCTATATAAAGTGCACGTGCAAACATGTGCAAAAAGTACAGGACAGTACAACAAATTACTGACAATGAACAGGACAATAGACAGTGCAGCGCCGACCAGTACTCAGTAGTGCAAAAAGATTATAGTATCTAAAAATGTAAACATAACATAGTGTTCTATGCACATAGCAGTTATTGAGGTAGCAGACAGTTATAAAGTGACAGTAATTAAAGTGCAACTCAGGACACGTGTGTGTCAAACCAGTCTCTGAGTATTGAGGAGTCTGATGGCTTGGGGGAAGAAGCTGTTACACAGTCTGGCCGTGAGGGCCCGAATGCTTCGGTACCTCTTGCCAGACGGGAGGAGGGTAAAGAGTTTGTGTGAGGGGTGTGTGGGGTCGTCCACAATGCTGGTTGCTTTGCGGATACAGTGTTTTTTGTAAATGTCTTTGATGGAGGGAAGAGAGACCCCAATGATCTTCTCAGCTGTCCTCACTATCCTCTGCAGGGCTTTGCGGTCCGAAACGGTGCAAGTCCCAAACCAGGCAGTGATGCAGCTGCTCAGGATGCTCTCAATAGTCCCTCTATAGAATGTAGTGAGGATGGGGGTTGGGAGATGTGCTTTCCTCAGCCTTCGAAGAAAGTAGAGATGCTGCTGGGCTTTCTTGGTGATAGAGTTGGTGTTGAGGGACCAGGTGAGTTTCTCCGCCAAGTGAACACCAAGGAATTTGGTGCTTTTGACGATCTCCACAGAGGAGCCGTTGATGTTCAGCGGAGTGTGTTCACCTTGTGCTCTCCTAAAGTCAACAACCATCTCTTTTGTTTTGTCGACATTCAGGGACAGGTTGTTGGCTCTACACCAGTTCGTCAGCCGCTGCACCTCCTCTCTGTATGCTGACTCGTTGTTCTTGCTGATGAGACCCACCACGGTCGTGTCATCGGCGAACTTGATGATGTGATTCGAGCTGTGCATTGCTGCACAGTCATGAGTCAGCAGAGTGAACAGCAGTGGACTGAGCACACAGCCCTGGGGGGCCCCAGTGCTCAGTGTGGTGGTGGTGGAGATGCTGTTCCCGATCCGGACTGACTGAGGTCTCCCAGTCAGGAAGTCCAGGATCCAGTTGCAGAGGGAGGTGTCCAGGCCCAGCAGGTTCAGCTTTCCAATCAGGTGCTGGGGAATGATTGTGTTGAATGCTGAGCTGAAATCTATGAACAGCATTCGAACATATGAGTCCTTATTGTCTAGGTGGGTGAGCGCCAGATGGAGGGTTGTGGTGATGGCATCGTCCGTTGAACGGTTTGAACTATACGCAAACTGTAGTGGGTCTAGTGAGGGGGGCAGCTGGGTCTTAATCTGCCTCATGACGAGCCTCTCGAAGCACTTCATGATGATGGGTGTAAGTGCGACGGGACGGTAGTCGTTGAGGCAGGACACTGAAGACTTCTTTGGCATGGGGATGATGGTGGTGGCCTTGAAGCACATTGGAACAATGGCGCTGCTCAGAGAGATGTTGAAGATGTCGGTAAGAACATCTGCTAGCTGGTCTGCACATCCTCTGAGCACTCTGCCAGGAAGGTTGTCTGGTCCAGCAGCCTTCCGTGGGTTGACTCTACGTAGAGTTTTCCTCACATCTGCCGTGGTAAGACAGAGCACCTGGTCGTTGGGAGGAGGGGTGGACGTCCTCGCCATCACGTCGTTCTGCACTTCAAACCGAGCGTAGAAGTAGTTCAGCGCATCTGGAAGGGAAGCATCTTTGTCACAGGCAAGTGATGTTGTCCTGTAGTTGGTGATGGCCTGGATGCCCTGCCACATGCGCCGCGTGTCACCGTTGTCCTGGAAGTGACTGTGGATTCTCTGGGCGTGTGCGCGCTTTGCCTCTCTGATTGCCCGTGACAGTTTGGCCCTAGCTGTTCTTAGGGCTTCCTTATCGCCTGCTCTGAAGGCGGAGTCTCGGGACCTCAGCAGCGTGCGCACCTCCGCAGTCATCCACGGCTTCTGGTTGGAGCGTGTGGTGATGGTCTTGGAGAAAGTGACATCATCAATGCACTTGCTGATGTAGCTGGTCACTGATGCTGTGTATTCCTCCAAGTTGGTAGAATCGCCATATGTTGCAGCCTCCCTGAACATGTGCCAGTCAGTACACTCAAAACAGTCCTGAAGAGCAGAGATGGCTCCTGCTGGCCAGGTTTTCACCTGCTTCTGAAGCGGTTTTGTGCGTCTGACGAGCGGTCTGTATGCTGGAATTAACATAACAGAGATGTGGTCTGAGTAGCCGAGGTGGGGGCGGGGCTCCCCACCTCGGCGGGGTCGGGGCGGTGCCTGCTGTTGACCGTTACAAAAGACAATCACCTTTGAAACCTCTGTCTGTGCCTCCAAAGTCTTTTGCTACTTCCTTGGCTCGTGCATGTTATCGATGTGGATCTACAAAACATCTTGCAAATGATTCCAGATGTCCTGCAGTTTCTGTAAAGTGCAATAATTGTCAAAAGTTGGGACATTTTTCAAGAGTGTGTCGTTCACAACAAGCACATTCGGTACATGAGATTGAACTGCCTGAGCTTCAGATTCTTTACATGCATGATTTAGTATCTAATAAGTTTAAGTGTATTACTACTATCATGACTGCATCAGCTTCTGTACCTGTGGAGTTGATTGTGGATTCGGGATCTTCCGTGTCCATTCTGCCAAAATCTGTGTATGAAAAACATTTTAAACAAGACTCTTTGCTGCCTCCTTCTGTTAAATTGGTGACATATTCAAGAGATCCAATACCAGTGCTTGGCTGTCTACCTGTTACTGTTACCAGAGATAATATGAACTGTAATACATCAATCTTTATAGTTGAATGTGGCACTGCTCTTCTTGGAATGGATTTAATTAATGGGTTGCATCTCAAGTTTGAAGGTTCTTCCATACTTCCAGGATTGGCTTCAGCTTCTGTAATGCGACTTTCTGCTTCTGTGCCTGTTACTAAGCTAGGATGTGCAAAAGGATTTGTGCATAAGGTAAAGACTTCTTCAGTGGTGAAACCTGTACGTCAGAAACTTAGACGGTTGCCATTATCTGTTCGAAATGCTGTCAGTGATGAACTTCAACGCCTTCTTGATTTGGGTGTTATTAACGAGTGGATGCATCACCATGGATTTCTCCAATTGTAGTTGTTCAGAAGAAGACCGGTGAAAAAATCTTTAAAATCTTAAATCTGGAGACTGGGTGGGTATAAAAGTTCCAGTTCATGTTCCAAAAGGACATCCGAGATTCTCAAAACCTTTGAAAATTGTATATCAACTTGGTCCATGCACTTACCAGTTATCAGATGGAAAAAATTGGCATGCCTCTCATCTTTCTCCAGCTTGTGCACCTATGGAAAATGTTATTGAGAGTGAACTGGTGTCTTTGCCTCTCCAGTCTGTTCCGTCCTCTACTGTGTTGCCTAAAGATGAACTTGTGAACTTGCCTAATCAAATTGCTTCTCCATCTGTTCCTGTAAGGTCTTCATCACGAGTGAAACGCCCTCCGCGTTGGCTACATGATTATGTCGCTTAGTACAAAAGACATTGATTATCTTGTGCTAAATAAGAAAGTAATTCTAGTTTAATAGGTCTGGTTACAGAATGTAGAATATATTGTTAAATTAATTGAATTGGATGTAAATATGGTATAAGTTTTGCCTATTGCACCAACTATGTATTTTGGGTAGAATTTACAGTTTTGAGTAAAGGGGGAATGTTGTGTTTATGTACTTGTCAGGAGATGGCGCTGTAGTTCACATGATGTTACCTATAAAAGCTGTAGAGTAAGGTTGCACCTGGTGTTTAATTATGTAGCCATGTGGCACTGTTGCATTGCTTGTGGGTTGAATAAACCTTGAAGAAGTAAGAAGGTTCTTGTCTTCTTGATTACCAGGATTTAGACATAACAAATTATTATTATTATTATAAACAAATACTATTATAATTGTATACAGTATTATGTGGCAGGGCGGAGGGCGGGGCCGGGTTGTGATTATACACACCCAGTCCCTTATCAGGCTAATTCAGCCTCCGAGAGGGAAAAAGGCCGATGGCAGACAGGGGTGCAACGAGAGAGAGATTTACGGACATTTCCGTCAAGTGTGTGTGTTCGTCTTTTGTTTAAGTTTATAATTAAAATATTATGTATATTGACAAGCCGGTTCTCGCCTCCTACTTTCCATTAAATCACGTTACACATTATTATAATAGGTTACTTCAACACGCACGTTGGATATGACAAGGACAACTGGAGAAGTGTGATTGGGAGGAATGGCCTTCCCGATCTGAACCCCAGTGGATGTTTGTTGTTAGTCTTTTGTGCTAGTCATGGATTATCTATAACAAACAGCATGTTTGAACATAAGGATGCTCATAAGTGTACATGGTACTAGAGCACCCTAGGCCGAAAATCGATGATCGATTTTGTAATTGTGTCGTCGGATCTGAGGCCATATGTTTTGGACTCTCGGGTGAAGAGAGGTGCGGAGCTGTCAACCGATCACCATCTGGTGGTGAGTTGGGTCAGAAGGTGGGTAAAAACTGTGGACAGACCTGGGAAGCCCAAGCGAGTAGTGCAGGTGAACTGGGAACATTTGGAATAGGCCCCTGTCCACAAGATCTTCAACTCACAACTCCGGTGGAGCTTTTCAGGCATCCCTGCAGAGGTTGGGGACATTGAACCGCAGTGGGCAATGTTCAAAGCTTTCATTGCCGAAGCCGTAGTGGAGATCTGCGGCCTCAAGGTCTTTGGTGCCTCAAGGGGCAGTAACCCTCGAACATCGTGGTGGACACTGATGGTCAGGGAAGCCGTCCGACTGAAGAAAGGATATATTTTCCCGGAGGTCTCCAGAGGCAGTTGCAAGCCGTGAGGGAGGCAAAGCAATGGGTGTGGGAAAAGTTTGGAGAAGCCATGGAGAAAGACTTTCGGTCCGCACCAAAGTGCTTCTGGAAAACCATCCACCACCTTAGGAGGGGGAAGGGGGAACCATCCAAGCTGTATACGCCAAAGATGGGACGCTGTTGACCTCAACTGAGGAGGTTATTGGGCGGCGGAAGGAACGCTTTGAAGAACTCCTAAATCTCAACATGCCCTCTATGCTACAGGCAGAGCCGGAGGCTGATGGGTGATCAGATTCTATTTCCCTGGGGGAGGTCACTGAGGTAGTCAAACAATTCCGCAGTGGCAAAGCCTCAGAGATTGAGGCGATATGACCAGAAATGCTGAAAGCTTTGGATGTGGAGGGGGTGTCATGGATGACACACCTCTTCAACATTGCGTGGAAGTCTGGGACAATGCCTAAGGAGTGGCAGAACAGGGTGGTGGTTCCCCTCTTCAAAAAGGGGGACCAGAGAGTGTGTGCCAACTACAGGGATATCACACTTCTCAGCCTCCCTGGTAAAGTTTACTCCAAGGTGTTGGAGAGGAGGGTTCGGCCGATTGTTGAACCTTGGACTGAAGAGGAACAATGCGGATTCCGTCCTGGCTGTGGAATGATGGACCAGATCTTTACTCTCACAAGGATCCTGGAGGGGGCTTGAGAGTATGGTCATCATGTGGTCTACATGTGTTTTGTAGATCTGGAGAAGGCATATGACCGGGTCCCCCTGGAGATACTGTGGGAGGTGCTGCGTGAGTACGGGGTAGGGGGTCCCTTCTTAGGGTGATCCAATCCCTGTACACCCAAAGCGAGAGCTGTGTCCGGGTCCTCGGCATGAAGTCGAGTTCGTTCCATGTGGGGGTTAGTCTCCGCCAGGGCTGCACTTTCTCATCAATCCAGTTTGTGATATTCATGGACAGGATATCGAGGCGTAGTCGGGCTGGGGATCGCTGCTTTTTGCAGATGATGTGGTCATCATAGGTCCATGAACTTCAGCTCTCACTGGATCGCTTGGCACTCGAGTGTGAAGCGGCTGGGATGAGGATTAGCACCTCTAAACCATGGTTCTCAGCAGAAAACCGATAGAATGCATATTCCGGGCAGGGAAGGAGGTATTGGCCCAAGTGAAGGAGTTCTAGTACCTCTTGGTCTTGTTCACGAGTAAGGGGACAATGGAGCGGGAGGTTGGTCAGAGAATCGGGGAAGCAGGGGCAGAATTGCATTCGCTCTATTGCACAGTTGTCACGAAAAGAGAGCTGAGCCGGAAGGCAAAGCTCTCGATCTATCAGTCAATTAGAGATTACATCTCCACACTGGCCTGGGAACACCTCGGGGTCCCCCAGTCAGAGCTGGTTAATGTGGCTCAGGATAGGGACGTTTGTGGCTCCCTGCTGGAGCTGCTGCCTTCGCGACCCAACTTCAGATAAGCAGATGAAGATGGATGGATGGATGTACTATTATAATAATGTTATGTTCTAAAAATGTCCAAAGTATATTATATTATATATGAAAGTGTCCAATTATTGTATTATCTGTCCATGACTCACACTTATCAGTAATTAAATTTATGATACAGACAATTCACTGTCACAAATTTTCAATTTGGCTGTTAAAATCCCTGTGGCTTGTCTGATGCATTAGTTATATTCTATTCCTTTTAATAAGTTTATATTATATTATATTATATTTTATTAAACAACAGTTAGTTCCGGTCCGTGAATCCGATTGGACGAGAGATGATCCATGAGCACTAATGGTCTGACACCATCAGCAAGTGCAGTGCAGATCTGTTAAGAGCTATGGTTTGTCTTTTTTTTACATGTATTTTTTCTTGACATTACATATGTTAGCCAGCAGGTGGTGTCAAAATATATTTTTTACGTGTAATGAGCCAGTTAGGTGACCTGAATTGAAGCCACTTCAGCCGTTTACATACAACAGCTCTTCGTGATCACTTGTATTACTACTACAAAAGCTAGGAAAAGACATTTAATGGCTTTAAACAACAACTTCAGCATTACGGCTCATCACAGCTGAGAGACACAACAGACTGATTAATTACACAAACTCTTTCCTCTTATCGGACTTTCCACATTGGAGTGGACACACTGTTTAAAATGGAGGACATTTTCGGTTTCTATAGTGATAGACTCTTGCACACCGGCTACTGCGAAATAGGTTGAATTGCCCCCACTTGGACCACTATTTTTTACACTGAGAAAGCTTATCTTCAGAAAGCTGACAGCATCTCTGCTTGGGAGTGCCAACAGGTGATCAATCTCTCTCTCTCTCTCTCTCTTTCACACACACACATACACACACACACATATCAATCCATCCATCCAATCACTTGCTAGAAACAGCATAAGCCGTGTTACTATTTCTGAAGTGAACATTTTTAATTTCTAACGAAGGCTTGGATGCATCATTAGGTTTGAACCAGCAATGGCAGATTCTGATCCGCCGTGTAAGAAAGTAGTTCCATAAACAAATGAGTTTTTATGACCGTACTCAGTTTTTCCTAATTTTGTAAAATTTACTTGTTCATTGAACTGTTGCATATAAGCAATATCACACTCGCAATCATGCTATAGGTCTCTAAATCAGCACTGTTGTGATTACCTGCGGCCAGATCACAGAAGTGATAATGTAGGGCCATATCGCAGTCTTGCTCGTGTGATATTGCTTTATTAAATTATATTATATTATATTATTATGAACTGTATATATGTACCCCGATGTAAAGAGCATCTACCACAAAATGCAGCTATTTGCACCCCCATTAGTCTGGTAGAACCAGAGAAATATACAACACACTAAACAACAGATGTTGTTTCAATGGCATGGGGAGGAAAGACGGTGTGTTTATGTGTAGTGTTGTCCTAGCGACTGCGGTTCGAATCTGCGTTTTGTTCCACTCTTTTTTCCATCCGATTTCATGTTTCCACTCTTAATATTTTCTTTAATACTACTTAAATGGGAGACCTGGGTAGCCCAGCGAATATTGACGCTGACTACCACCCCTGGAGTCACGAGCACGAATACAGTTCATGCTGAGTGACTCCAAACTGGTCTCCTAAGCAGTCAAATTGGCCCAGTTGCTTGGAAGGGTAGAGTCACATGTGGTAACCTTCTTGTGGTTGCTTAAATCACTCTCGGAGGGGCGCGTGGTGGGTTGTGCGTGGATGCCGCTGAAATTAGCGTGAAGCCTCCACACGCTCTACATCTCCACGCTAATGCGCTCAACAAGCCACTTCACATATATGTTCATTTCAGCGCAGTGATTTGGTCACAGTGAATTCCGGGGACTGTCGATCGCACTCGTTCCCACAGCTCTGCCTCACTTGTGTGTAGATTGTATCACTGTAATACTAATATTATGGCTACCATATCTTTCGTTTTTTTGGCAGAAACAATAGTAATAATGAAATTACAGTAATATGGTGGTAAAATAGTAACCAAGGTTAATTTTGTGGTTACTGTAAATTTACAATGTAAGGTTTTCTATGTAAGGTTAAGGTGGGACTCTAAATAAGCACAATAAATACACTGTGGTGATGCCCATATACTGCATGTTAGTATTTAAATATGGGTACAATAAGTATCTACCATTAGGCTATTTGCACCAGGGTTGGGCTGCAAATAATATCTGTCCCTATTTGCACTGGTGTGAAAATAACATGTACCATTATTTGTACCTGGGTGCCATTATATTGTTATATGGGGTAAACATTATCCAATAATTGGAATAAGTTCAATTAGCCTGGGTATTCTGAATGGGACACGGCAGTATTATCATGATTGAATACAAATGAAAATGACGATTTATGGTGTCCTACCACTTTTACAAGTTAATGTCCTATTAAGTAGACATAATCTATAATACATGTTTTACAAATTAGCCTATCGATATGGTCAAACTGTTAATGACCGCAAGGGACTTAACCTTTGCTAATGTTAAATCTTTCCTTAGTCAGCATGGCTTGTCTTCAAGAAAGAGTGATAAAGAAATTTCTCTGAATTCTACAAGTATGTGATAGTTCTTGCAACCTGCACAACTGACAGATTAAAACACAATAAAGTGTTACGCTACTTTTCATGTTTTGTGAAAAGTACATCATAATTACCATTATCTACTCTACAGAGGGACACACTCATCACATACTGTATTTGTGGGATTTTTGTTTTCTCAAAAACTATGTTGGGACTTGAAGAGCTCCATGCAGTCTTATCAGGCTTTGTATGAATTTTAATAGGAACACAATTGCTGCATTAACATGTTAACTGGCTTTTCAAGCCCTAGAGAGCTTAATCAGAGACAAGGTACTCTAAAACACTCAAGAATGAACATTAACATAGATCTACCAAGTCTTGCTTGACTAGCAAATCAAAGAATTTTTTCATGGAAGGTTGTATTTAGTTTTTTTCTAAGCATTTCATGTTTGTCAACACTTGACCTTTGGATGGGCATCTTAGCAATTAGCAAAACAGATTTGAAGATGCTTTCAACTATCAGCACTAATTGGAGCTAATTTACATTTGTGTCTTATTAGTACACCAAGGTTAATTTCAAATTGTATTTTGTTATTGTTGTTGTTTCCTTGATTTTAGCTATTGATTAGTCATAAATATTGAATTTAATAAATTAATTAACTCAACCAATAATGATAGTTTTGTTATTATTTACTTGATTGACTAATATGACTACATTTCTTCTTTGGAACCCTAAACAAGATATCAGGCAGATTATACAGCCTCAGTCACCATTCAATGAACTGAGAAAAGAAAGAAAGAAAGAAAGAAAGAAAGAAAGAAAGAAAGAAAGAAAGAAAGAAAGAAAAACAATTATAAGGGTTTGGAAAAACACAAGGGTAAATGATCACACATTTTTCATTTTGGGGTGAGCTGTCCCTTTTCACTAATGGGGTGCATCCATTGAGATTGGTAGTTTGTTTGTACACATTATTTGCATTGTTTTAACATGTGATAGCATGTGAAATAAAAAAAAATAATTACAAAAAAATTATAAATGAAGATAAAAATCAGATAAACACAGTTTGCATGGCACAGTTCCCTATCTAGTGGCTATTGAGTTATTTTATAGTAGAAGTATAATTAAGGCACATATTATTATGAGCCCAATTTACATAGAGTTGGACTAATTAACAAGGCTCCTGCATGTTTGCCTTGAAAATAATGACAATTTATTATTAGTACTTGTCATATATGGTAGCTTAATGGTCCTGCGGGAATACTGTGTGATATACGGGAACGGGGGTTCAGCGGGAGTTACTGATATGTATGTTAGGATGACTTGTGAGTGTTTATTAAACAGAAGCTAGAAGCTAGATATAAGCCTCCATTGCAATCATTTACATGGTGTCAGAAGTGAACTCGGAAAGCAGACATGGCAAAATGTATTCCCCCGACAAACTTATCTTTCGATAAGCCAGGAGAGTGGCCAGATTGGAAGCAGCGTTTTGTGAGATTCAGAATCGCCACTAAACTAGACAAAGAAGATGGCGCTGTGCAGGTGAGCAACCTGATATATGCTTTGCAAAGTGAGTCAGAGAATATATACTGCTCGTTTACATTCACTGAGGATGGACATAGGAATAAGTTTGATAGGGTGCTTGGCAAGTTTGACGAGTACTTCGTGTTGAGAAGGAACGTGATACAAGAATGTGCATGTTTCCATCTGCACACGCAAAGGCTGGGAGATAAAGCGGAGACCTTTATCAGGGCTTTGTATGAACTGTCGGAGCATTGCAAATTCGGCGCGAGCAGAGATGAGAATATCCGCGACCGAATTGTTGTAGGAATACTCGACAAAGAAGTCTCACGAAGGTTGCAACTGATGAAGGACCTGACACTAGCCCTGACCATAGAGACGGTTAGGCAGTCTGAAGAGGTTGCTTCGCAAGTCAGCATGCAAGGAGAGGCAACGGGGATGATACATGAAGTCACTCACAAGCGCAGCAGAGACATTAACCACCACGGTAAGCTGAATAGTGGAAAGAAGGGACAACGTGGACAGTGTGGGAAAGCGTGATACAGTAAAGATGCAAATTGCTCAGCTAAAAAATCAACATGCAATACATGCAACAAAGCTGGACATTGGATTAGAGTATGTAGGAACAGGAAAGCAGTGAGTGAGGTCACAGAGCAAGCTGAGCAGCAGCAGTCATACTTTCTTGGAGCTGTGAGTAAAGCAGGCGGCTCCCCAGAGCAATGGGCCATTGAGTTGCTGGTGGGCTCTACACTAGTTATCTTCAAAATCGACACTGTGGCCAATGTGAACATCATCAGCAAGGAGACCTACCACTCACTCATTCCAAAGGGACCACTGGAGCCTGCAGATATTCTTCTGGATAGCCCAGGTGGATAGCTGCAAAGCATAGGACAGGTCCAGAGCCCTGTGACCTACAAAGGAAAGACTCACCCACTCATATGTCGTTCACGGACACACTGTGAACAACCTACTCAGCAGACCAATATATGTAAAAAATGTATCTGGTGAGGAGATTGGATGAAACTGTGTGCAGGAGAGGACATCTACAGATATATGGGGAGCATGGGACATTAAAGACTGAACCTGTGAGAATACAGCTAAAAGACAATGCTCACTGACTGGTGCGCTCCCATGGTGCCAGTCTTGAAGAAGAGCACAGGTAAAGCTCGAATCTATGTTGATCTCAAGAAGTTAAATGAGGCTGTGAAGAGAGAACAGTAAGTCTTACCTACTACTGAAGAGATTACAGCAAAGCTAAATGGGGCCAAAGTCTTTTCCTCACTTGATGCCACCAGTGGGTTCTTCCAGATACCATTGCACCCAGATAGCTGTAAACGAACTACCTTTATAAAGCTGTTTGGTAGATTCTCTTTCAAGCAGCTACCGTTTGGCATAACGAGTGCACCAGAAATCTTCCAGAGGAAGAAGATGGTAACCCTGCAGGGGCTAGAGGGCATAGAGGTCTTGGACAACATTCTGGTTAATGGTCCTGCAGAAATACTGTGTGATATACGGGAACAGGGTTCAGCAGGAGTTACTGATATGTATGTTAGGATGACTTGTGAGTGTTCATTAAACAGAAGCTAAAAGCTAGACATAAGGCTCCATCACAATCATTTACAGTACTCACTGTGCAGCCGCAGCACAGCTCCTTAAACTAGATTGCGGGCACTTTGTGAATAAGATGTACTGGTTTTCGCTGAAATACCACTAAATTGGCACATCTTTTTAGTGAATTTGCCTCTATGTGACTTTGGGGTAATTGTTAGGTAGGCATATCAGTCCCCTCTCACAGGGGGGATTTACCTCACAGTTGCCTGTTCTGGTCCACTGAGAGCCCACAGGGAAAGTGAGAGACAAATGCTCGTATATAACCAAAATGACAGATCCAATCTTATATGTATTACACAAATAAAGATGGATTGCTGCCAAGGTAAACCAAGTATTAATAAATAGAGTTGGTGCTTTAATGTGACGATAACGGTAGCATTAAACCCATTAATTTTCCTCTTTGCTTGTGGTCCTGGCCATAATATTTTTCATCAGTCAATAAGTTTAGTGTCAACTGAAGCTACAGTCCAGCAATACCCCAGTCAGCAAATTTCCTTTGGCAAAGCTTTGGCCCAAATAAACAGCTGGAATGTGGCCAATTTAGAAAGTGAATGATGGCCCAAATCTGGAACATATGTTTTTTGCCAGAACTGAATAAAAACAGTGCCATAACTCCACCAGTAGAAAGCCAAATTAGACAAGCTTGTGTGGCCCATGCATGGGCCTTATATAAAATTGTTGTTTGGCTGAGTTCTGTTAAGGCCTGACAGCCCTTAGGTGGTCCACATGTGGATGATAGATTATATGCCAATACTCTACCAGAATTTAACCAGAAGAACACCAAGCCTACTCAATACTTTAATTTAATGCACAGTAAATCAAACATTAACCACAAAATTTAATCACAGCCTTTTTTATTTGGAGTACAAATAACATATTAAACATTACAAAAGTGTGTTGATGTTGGTGGTAACATTGGAATTGGTTAGAATATTCTAATGCATGATGAGAGCATTCTTACAATAATTTTTATTTTAAGATAATGTTAAACATAACAGAATTAGAAATACTTAATACAATTAGTAACAAATCAGACATGATTTCGGAGATTAATATTTAAAATATTTGTATAACCTAAAAAACACTGCACACATCATCTACGCCTAACACCTTTGATCCTAGGTACTAAGCTAAAAAGGAATTTCCTGAATATATCAGTACTAGTATTTAAAAATGCCAAAATATCACCTGAATCTACTTAAGGGTGTGTCAGGATATGACAGTTGTGAGGAGAGAAAAGAGTGGGACAAATGGCCGCAGTCCAGTATTTAAGTTGCTGCATTGACAGTTCACTAATAGACCAATAAGAATTGAAAAAGATGCTACAACAATGAGACCATCCAATGACATTTTTGAACAGGCTGAGATGTGGACTCCCACATCTGCCTACATCTGTTTTTCTAAGTATAAACCAAATGTCAATCACAAGTTAATGTTTTCCATTGCTTGTCATATCCAAGGCACACATGGCTCTCATCTATGTGTTGTCATCTGGGCCATATACCTCAATGCCCGCTGTGACACAAGAGAAAATTCCCTCAAATTCCGAAGATTTGACAAAACATATATGGTTAAAAATTGGACCACATGTGTTTAGCCATTCTATATCAAGGCAAGGCAAGGCAAGTTTATTTATATAGCACATTTCATACACAATGGTAATTCAAAGTGCTTTACATAGAAGAGATTAGAGATTATATAAGAATAACAAAATAAAAATAAAAAAAATAATAATTATCTAGGCCAGATGTTATGGCTAACTTCCACATTTGGCCCAAATTTTCTTGCTATCTGGGACAAGAATGTTAGCCTGATGTTGACAAATCGCAGTGGGTGTCTGGTACATTATTAGATTATGTTGAATATAGTATAGAGAAAATACTTTATCAAGTCAACATGATCAAACAAGTCAAATAAAACAATTAAGATTGGAAATTCTGAATTTGACTGTAATGGAAGTTAATATTATATTTTGGTGTAACAAACAAAATTCAACAGACTTAAGATCTATTAATGTTACATTATGAAATGGTAGGATCTTTAACCAAAAAAAATATTGCATAATCAGCATTTTAATTGTGCCTTAATGATTGCAATAAAGAGTTAACAAAACTGAAGAGTCAGCAGTACTCAATTGACATAAAAAACTGAGATTGGTACTGTCACAAACTGCCTTGTGTTTATTCCGTCACCTTCCCTTTATGTTTGGACTTTTAGACTACACTTTCCATGATGCACCTTTTTGATCACACTCATCTGTTCCCCATCTTTGTTCCCAGGTGTTCTACATTTGTCATTACCCAAGTGTGTATATATAGTCCTCATGTTTCCCTTCATCTTTGTTGGTTCTTGTTGGTTTGTTTGCATGTTAGCATGTGAGGTTAATTACCTAGTTAGCCAGCAAACTGTGTTATGTTTGATTTCCCTTTTGCTCCAGTGTTTTAGTTTCATCTTTGTATTCTTCATATTTTGAGTTCCTTAATAAATAATTCTGCAGTTGGATCCCCATTCTCATCTTCCCAGTCCTGTATCAGAAGAACCGACCCCAAACAATTTATTCAGCAGAACAGCACTGGTGATTCACCCAAGGATCGTATTCAGTGGTGGCATACTTCAGGAGAGCTGGGATGAGAGAATTCTCAGGACCATGTTCTGGTTAGAACTGAATGAACAGGTGAAGGAGATGGTCCCATTGGACTGTGATGGCCTGCCCCTTGGTGACTTCATTACTAACCTCATAATGGCTGGTCTTCTGCATTCTACTCCAGTGGCCAACCCTCTTGGCCTTCCACAGCCTCCTTCCTCCAGGTCTGCCATGGCCAACAAGCCGTTTTTTTTGAAGCCTCATCTGTCCCAGACACAGCGTTGCAATCCTCGCCTGTCCCAGAGACAGCTTTCATGCCCACTCCAACCCTAGAGGAATGTTTTTTTTGGGGGGGCACTATGACTCCAGTGGTCTCTGAGCTCCCTTCAATGGAGACCACATTCTCCCCAGCCTTCGTGATCCTGGAGACGCCCTTCAAGCCTCCCACAACTGTGCTCACGGCTGTCTGGATGTAGAAGAGAAGGGCTCCTGGTTTATAGTTTGGATATATGTAACAAAATACATTTTTGTATGAGGCTGAAATGTCCAAATAATTTGGAGGCTCACTACATTATTGATTAAAAAAAACTTGAGGCACTTAGAAGGCTTTGACTTAGTATAAATGATGATGTTAGATGAGTCTCAATACTATTAAACATAAAATAATAGCACAAACTCAGCAATAAAAATAAATTAGAAATGACGTGGGACATGAATTGTTACACAGTTTTGTCAAATACTGACAAGCATTAATAGTTTATCACCAAATAACATATTTGTAATTTTTTTTGTAGCACAGAAAATGTTTGTTTTAGAGATACATTACATAATGATGAAACTGTGCCAGCTGAGACCAGAGCAAAGCATCCTGTTTGAAAATCAACAAGCATGAGCATTGTTTGAGATGTTTTTGGCACTGCCATTTTTGTTAGCGTCTGTTTGCCATTGTGCTACCATTGACAGTTGGAGACGCAGCAGTGTCTGAGTCCTTAAGCAATACAACCCACACAACTTTTAGCAGTATCTTCTATCATAAAATGCTAATGATACCTTCTGTTCCCCTTACCTGCATTATTAGCGCTTGACCCTTAAGTGTAGATGTTGCTCCTGGCCAATTTCTCTAGTAAAAGAAGACACTTGGTTTTAAAGACAGCATGAAAGTTATATTAGGGTTGTGGCTCTCTATAAGCTAGTGTTCTCCTTAAAGTTGACAAAATGTACTTTTATTAGAAATACACATTTAAAATTTACAGTCTTTCTCCTCCAGGAAAATGGACCAAAAATATTGATGACTTATTTTGCGTTTTGAATAACTTTGTCCGATGCTCCCTAGATTGGAATGTCCCTCCCTTTAATACCGCCAACTTTTGACTTGCAATAGCAAGTAGCAAATCATGTTAAATGTTGTGATGTAAACTAAAGGTTATTGGTTACTTAGATAAGGGATGAATCTATGAATTTGTCCCCCACCCCAACTTCCTGTTTCAATGCAAAATATTCCATAACACAGCAAAATCTCTGGTGTTAAAATTTTCGGGACAGTGTTAAATACACAGTGTTTTTGTTGTTTTAACATTATTTGGTAATAAAACACCACTGCCAGTGATGTCTGTGAGACATTAAGCTTGTTTGAGATGCCAAACACCTCACCTTAAAAGTAGACCAGAGCAGGCTGGTGCAGTCAGTGGAGGAGTGAAATATGTGCTGTCAAGTCGGACAGTACTCACTTCTCGTAGTTGATCAGTTTCTATGAAATCAAAGGGGGATATTGTGTGATTCAAGTTCATGTGCATTGTTGTTAAAGTGGATGCAATTAAAATTCTGTTCTTTTTAATTTACAATAAACTGGATGAACAAGACACTCAAAGTACGTTATTTAACCCTCCCATAAGATGTCTTTTCATCCATTTTTAGTTGAATAAATACTAAAGACTGAATAAAGTTGAATTTCAGAATTATGATACACATCACATATCCCATACTGACTTGCACTGTCAGAATGTTGTGAATAGTCACATATAAATTGTACACCTAAAAACATGATATTAGATATAAAACAATCTAACATTTTAGAAGAGAACGAAACATCACGGTTGTTTACGCCAATAAGCATTAAGCTGTGTCATCAGCAAGTAATTTCCCATTGTGCTTGCAGTTAGCGCAGAAAAAGCAATTGCACCACCTGACTGCTACAACTGCAACCACCTCACTCTCGCAGGTTATTTTTTGATATACGTCATCATGACATCTTTGCAAAATTTCTGCAGATTTCTAACTGGCATGGACCTGCTGGTGTTCATCGGTGATCAGTTCTGCACAGAACTAGCTCATTTCAAAGGAGCCTAGTGAAAGTGTTAAATCTATGTGAATTTTCAAATTAATACTAACTGGTGTATCTCCGGGAACCAGCACCTTAGCGTGGTGGAGAGGTTTGTGTGCCCTTATGATCCTGAGGGCTGTGTTGTCTGGAGCCAGACTAAGAATGGTTCACACAGACTCCATGGACAAAATGGAAAGAGGAGGAGTTACCCTGCCCGGAGGAAGCCGGGGCCCCCGTCTGGAGCCAGGCCCAGATGGAGGGCTCATCGGCGAGCGCCTGGTGGCCGGGATTGTCAGTTTTGGCTCTGGATCCGTACTCCTGGATAGGGGATGGACTCTATTTTCTCTGGAGTTTCCCAGGGTGTGAGGCGACGGGCGTGTGTGGGGATACTCATGAGCCCCCGGCTGAGCGCTGCTACGTTGGAGTTTACCCCGGTGGACGAGAGGGTCGCCTCCTTACGCCTACGGGTTGTGGGGGGGAAACTCTGACTCTTGTCTGTGCATATGCACCGAACAGCAGTTCAGAGTATTCTGCCTTCTTGGAGACCCTGAATGAAGTCCTGAATAGGGCCCCAGTAGAGGACTCCATAGTGATGCTGGGTGACTTCAATGAACACGTGGAAAATGACAGGGACAACTGGAAAGGCGTGATTGGGAGGAATGGCCTCCCCGATCTGAACTCAAGTGGATGTTTGTTATTAGACTTCTGTGCTAGTCATGGATTATCTATAACAAACACCATGTTCGAACATAAGGATGCTCATAAGTGTACGTGGTACCAGAGCACCCTAGGCCGAAGGTCGATGATCAATTTTGTAATTGTGTCGTCGGATCTGAGGCCATATGTTTTGGACACTCGGGTGAAGAGAGGGGCAGAGCTGTCAACCAATCACTATCTGGTGGAGAGTTGGGTCAGGGGGTGAGGAAAGACTCTGGACAGACCTGGGAAGCCCAAGCGAGTAGTGCGGGTGAACTGGGAACATTTGGAGGAGGTCCCTGTTCCGCGAGATCTTCAACTCACACCTCCGGCGTAGCTTTTCAGGCATCCCTGCGGAGGTTGGGGACATTGAACCGGAGTGGGCAATGTTCAAAGCTTCCATTGCCGAAGCCGTGGTGGAGAGCTGTGGCCTCAAGGTTTTAGGTGCCACAAGAGGTGGTAACCCTCGAACAATGTGGTGGACACTGGTGGTCAGGGAAGCCGTCCGACTGAAGAAAGAGACCTTCCGGGATTTGTTGTCTCGGAGGTCTCCGGAGGCAGTTGCAAGGTACCGACAGGCCCGAAGGGCTGCGGCCTCGGCCGTGAGGGAGGCAAAGCAGTGGGTGTGGGAAAAGTTCGGAGAAGCCATGGAGAAGGACTTTTGGTCAGCACCAAAGTGCTTCTGGAAAACCGTCCGCCACCTTAGGAAGGGGAAATGGGGAACCATCCAAGCTGTATATAGCAAAGATAGGACGCTGTTGACCTCAACCGAGGAGGTTATTGGGTGGTGGAAGGAACACTTTGAAGAACTCCTAAATCCCAACACGCCCTCTATGCTAGAGCAAGAGCCGGAGGCTGATGGGGGATCAGATTCTATTTCCCTGGGGGAGGTCACTGAGGTAGTTAAACAACTCCGCAGTGGCAAAGCCCCAGGGATTGATGAGATCCGCCCAGAAATGCTGAAAGCTTTGGATGTGGAGGGGGTGTCATGGATGACACGCCTCTTCGACATTGCGTGGAAATCTGGGACAGTGCCTAAGGAGTGGCAGAACGGGGTGGTGGTTACCCTCTTCAAAAAGGGGGATCAGAGAGTGTGTGCCAACTACAGGGTATCACACTTCTCAGTCTCCCTGGCAAAGTTTACTCCAAGGTGCTGGAGAGGAGGGTTTGGCCGATTGTCGAACCTCGGATTGAAGAGGAACAATGCAGACCAGATCTTTACTCTCGCAAGGATCCTGGAGGGGGCCTGGGAGTATGCCAATCCGGTCTACATGTGTTTTGTGGATCTGGACAAGGCATATGACCAGGTCCCCCTGGAGAGACTGTGGGAGGTGCTGCTGGAGTACGAGGTGGGGGGGTCCCTTCTTAGGGCGATCCAATCCCTGTACGTCCAAAGCGAGAGCTGTGTCCGGGTCCTTGGCACGAAGTCGAGTTCAATCTATGTGGTTGTTGGTCTCCGCCAAAGTTGCGCTTTTTCTTCAATCCTGTTTGTGATATTCATGGACAGGATATCGAGGTGTAGTCGGGGTGGGGAAGTTGTGCGGTTCAGTGGGCTGGGGATCTCATCGCTGCTTTTTGCAGATGATGTTGTCTTCATGTCATCATCAGTCCGTGACCTTCAGCTCTCACTGGATCGCTTGGCAGTCGAGTGTGAAGTGGCTGGGATGAGGATTAGCACCTCTAAATCTGAGGCCATGGTTCTCAGCAGGAAACCGATGGAGTGCGTACTCCAGGTAGGGAAGAAGGTATTGCCCCAAGTGAAAGAGTTCAAGTACCTCAGGGTCCTGTTCACGAGTGAGGGGACAATGGAGCGGGAGGTTGGTTGGAGAATCGGGGCAGCGGGGGCGGTATTGCACTCACTCTATCGCACCGTTGTCACGAAAAGAGAGCTGAGCTGGAAGGCAAAGCTCTCGATCTACTGGTCAATTTTTGTTCCTACCCTAACCTATGGTCATGAAGGTTGGGTCATGACCAAAAGAAATAGGTCGTGAGTACAAGCAGCCAAAATGGGCTTCCTCAGAAGGGTGGCGGGCTTCTCCCTTAGAGATAGGGTGAGGAGCTCAGTCATCCGTAAGGAGCTCGGAGTAGAGCCGCTGCTCCTTTGCGTCGAAAGGAGTCAGTTGAGGTGGTTTGGGCATCTGGTAAGGATTCCCCCTGGCCACCTCCATAGGGAGGTGTTTCAGGCACGTCCAGATGGGAGGAGGCCTCGGGGAAGACCCAGGATTAGGTGGAGAGATTACATCTCCACACTGGCCTGGGAATGCCTCGGGGTCCCCCAGTCAGAGCTGGTTAATGTGGCTCGGGATAGGGAAGTTTGGGGCCCCCTGCTGGAGCAGCTGCCCCCGCGACCCGACTTCGGATAAGCGGTTGAAGGTGGATGGATGGTGTAAATAAAAGCCACACCTCCACCACATGCTGCTAAGATCAATGATGCACCAGAGACTGGCTGACATTTTCTCTTACATGAGGACAAGATAAGACAAAGTAAGAAGTCTGCTTTAAATTATTGTTTATCTCTGATTCACTGCTACACATGTTTAAACAGCACACTATTAATTATGAACAACATAAACAGAGGGAATGTATTAAAAAATTTATAAATTAATTTAAAAAATATATGTTATGATAACTTTTTTATATATATATATAAACTGGGAGAGAAATTGAATGTTAACTGTTAATATAATATTACAGTATTTCGTAACATGAATGCTAGACACATGCTGCAGGCCGGCAAAGTAATTTATGTGGTAGGTATATGCAAAAAAAAATGAATAAAAAGAAATTATGATAATACGCGATAGAACCATGACATTACATCTCACAATAATCTTGTGTTCTAAAACAAAACAAAAAAAGTGAATATAACTGTATATATTTTTAAACACTTTATTTTAATACATCTGAATGTAATGAAGTGTATCTGTTTCTGCCTCTTAGCTTATTTACATTTACATTTATGCATTTGGCAGATGCTTTTATCCAAAGCGAATTACAGTGCACTTATTACAGGGACAATCCCCCCGGAGCAACCTGGAGTTAAGTGCCTTGCTCAAGGACACAATGGTGGTGGCTGTGGGGATCGAACCAGCAACTTGCTGATTACCAGTTATGTGCTTTAGCCCACTATGTCACCTCCACTCACTCCCTCAGCTTATGCCAAGTTCAATGTGCCAAACTGAACCAATGTGTTCCAAAATATGCAAACTATGATTAAGCTTTATACTCTCTTGTATACTCTATCCCCGCGACCCTGTACACAGGATAAGCGGTTGACGATGGATGGATGGATGGATGGATGGATGTATACTCTATACATATAACTGCACATAAATCATGATAGCATCTTCCTTATAGAATATACAATTAATTTTTTTATATATAAAAAAAAAAAAGAAATTATGTTCAAACTGTCTTGTTGAATGTACTATTTTTTTAATCCCATGATAATGTTCTATAAGATGAATGAGAGAGTTCTCTGAGGCCTCCTGCTCTGAATCTTCATTTTAACAGTGTAATCACAAAGTTCAGACTCCACAGTAAGTCTGTCAAAAGATGTAATCTTTATTGCAGCTGTTTTATCCAGCTCCACACTCAAATATATCTCAGATAAATTGATTATTCTAACCAACAAACTGTCTAAACAAACACTAAAAAAGCTGGTCAACATCCTTATAGCGGACATGGTAGAGAGTGATGGGTAAGTGACCAATAAAATTGTTTGCAGACTAGTTCATAAAATAAAACGTCTCGGGTTACATGTGTAACCCTTGTTCCCTGAAAAAAGCGGAACGAGATGCTGCGCTTTTGCTAAGCGCTATGGGGAACAATCCTAGTTGTGACAGAGCTGAAATAATGTGTGTAACACGTCAATGAACATTGACCGCGATTTATAGCCTCGGCTGATGTAATCATTAGATGCACTTGCGGCCAGGCTATAAATGGATACGTCACCAGGTGTCGTCAGACACTTCTTTTTGAGAGCAGTCCTGGGACGTCCCAGTGGGGGCTGTCCGGACACCTACAATTGTGCAGTGTACTCACAAAAACACGAGAGGTCTCAGACATGAGCTTGAGATGTCAACTCAAGGACATAAGAGCAAGTAGCATAAACATCTAAACCATTAAATTTGATGAATGTTTGCAGAGAGGACCAGCCTACCGCATCAAAAACTTGTTCAGGCATGAGCGGAGATGTCGACTCAAGGGCATAAGAGCCCGGAGTGCAGAACATCTAACCCATAAAATTCGATGAATGTGTGCGAAGAGAACCCTATCGCAACACAAACTTGTCATAAAAACTGATGAATGTGAGCGGAGAGGACAAGCCTGCCGCATCACAAACTTGTTCAGGCATGAGCTGAGATGTCGACTCAAGGGCATAAGAGCCCGGAGTGCAGAACATCCAAACTAAAAAAGTCAAATGAATGTGTGCGGGGAGGACAACCTGCCGCATCACAAACTTGCTGCAGAGGGAGACCTCTATCCAAGGTTTTAGAGGAGGAGAGCCCTCTGGTAGAGTGCGCCCTAAAACTTACTGGCAAAGCTTGACCGCGGCCCGGGAAATAATGAGGAAGCCTCTTTGAGGGCACCCCGCCCACCAAGTCGTGTCAAACCGCAGTGTCCACATAGAACCTGGCAGTGGCGAGGCAAGTGCCCGCTGACAGTTCTTTCTACAGAAAATCAAGAACTGAATCAAACTGGCAGTTAGCTGGTTCTGTAATATGAACTTTAGTAGAAGGAAACGCATGCAGGTGCATTTGTGCTATGTATGCGTTACTATGATCAGGGGGGGACTGGGCGACTTGGGGAGAAGTAGAGGAGACGTTGCGTTATCAACAGAGGCGAAGAGGTCCTCTTCTGCCCTGTAAAATCTACCCAGATCAGTTCCAAGTGGAGGGAGCCCTAGCACTTGAAATGGTCTCGATAACCTCAAGAGAAAACCCTGTGAACCTCATTTGGTACCCTTAGGGGCCAGACATGAAAGGTTTCACAATTTGGACCAAGGATGAGAAGGTCCTCCCTGTTCGGAATCGCCCCAGGCGAGCCGCCGAGGAGAGGTATTAACTCTGAGAAACATATCCTGTTTGGCCAGCGCAGCGCCATTAATAGGAGGCAAGTCCCTTGCTGGTGAACATTGCCAAGACTCCCGCGAGCAGAGAAACTGGCTAAAGAAACGCATACAGATGCATTCTGGATCATGTATGTGTCTTAACGTCCAGACCCAAGGGGCTGGGTGATTTCAGGGAGAAGTAGAGGAGACATTGCGCTATTCATAGAGGCGAAGAGGTCCTCTTCTGCCCTAAGATCTCACCCAAACTTGTTCCAAGTGGAAAAAGCCTGGCATTTAAAAAGGAGAAAGCCCTGTGTCCCTCAGTTGGTACCCTTAGAGGCCAAACATGAAAGATTCCACAATTCGGCGCAGAGATGAAATATTACCCTGTGCCTGAGATAGAAGATCCTTCCTGTTCGGAATCGCCCAAGCGAGCCGTCGAGTGAAGAAATTAGCTCTGAGAACCAAGCCATGTTTGTCCATTGCGGTGCTATCAGTAAGAGGCAAAAACCCTTGCTGGCGAACTCTGGGCAACTACTACCTTAGGGTGGAGTTCTTAACTCCCCCGTTGGTATTTTCTGTCTGGACATTAAATCTGCTCCCACATACGCGCATCCAGGGATATAATTGACCTGAGTGACAGGAGCTTGCCCTAGGCCCTAAGGAGAATCTGACGCATCAGAAATACAGCTGACAAGAACATGGGTCTCCTTGATGATTTATGTAAGAGGCTACCGCTGTATTGTCCACCCGCACCAAGACATGGCAGCCTCAGGAGGAGGTATTTCAGGGCCAGAAATACAGCCGTCAAACCGAGACAGTGACTTTGACAACCGAGCTGAGGACCCTCCTATCCCCTTAAGCTGGACGACCACTTAAGGCCGCTACCCCGCCCCTCAGGGTGGCGTCTGTTGTTAGCAGCCTGCGACAACAAGACGCACCTAGAGTGGGACCCAAGGCAGAAAACCGGGGTCTGAACCACATAGAAAGGGAACGAAGCCTGAGGCACGTAACCCTTATTAGCCTAGGGGTTTTGGCCCTTGGAAGAAATCCCCTGGCATTGGGCCACAACAAAAACAGTCTCATGAGCAGAAGGTCCAGAGGGATCACCGTGGACGTGGTCGCCCTGAGACCTGGAAATCGTTGATACTGATAACAGTGCAACCTTGACCTAGCCTGACTTTGCTCAGGGTGACCTGACTGGACTCAATCCTAGCGGGAGACAGTTGTGCCCGCATTGTGATTGAACTCCATACGATGCCCCGATAGACAGTGTTCTGAGTGGGAGAGAGGATGCTTTTCTTGGCGTTGAGCCTCAACCCCAGAGAAACAGATGAGCTAAGACGATGTCCCTGTGCTGAACTGACAGTTCCTGGAACTGCGCTAGGATCAGCCAGTCGTCTACATAATTCAGAATGCAGATGCCCCGGAGTCGCAAGGAGCCAGTGCTGAATCATGCATTGTGAATGTGCGGGTAAAAAGGGCTAGGTCGAGTGAAAGAACCTGACACTGGAAGACTTCGCCCCTGGAAGCGAACCTCAGGAACTTTCCATGTTGTGGCAGAATTTCTAAATGAAGTATAGAAGTGCGTCATAAGATCGATGGTGACCAGCCAAACGAGTTGTAGGGCTTGAGACACGACCGTCTTGACAGGCATCATCTTGGACTTGAACACCCACAGCAGTTCAATCTTTAAGATCTAAGCCAGACGCCACCCCTCACCCTCCATGGGAAACGGGAAGTATTTAGTGTAATAACCTAACTCTCTCTCTGGAAGGGGAACACATACCATGGCCCTTTCAACCAGGAGATTGAGTTGTTTTTTTTTTACCTAAAAAAGAAATCCGGTTTACGGTAGTGAGAACACGCCGTTGAAAAACGGAAAAGTGGCGAGTGAATTAAATTCTGACACCCTTATAAGACCCACAGAAAAGAATATATCTGGCAGAAGTTTCCACGCTGCCAGGATCTCTGAGATGGGTATTATATTTTAACACTTCCTGTTGATGCGTTGTCGAGTGTTTCGCGTCCTGAATAAAATGCAGGAACAGCGAAAACACCCAATTTTGACGGAAGCCTCTGCAACCCGAAACACCAAGAAGTTGCGGGAATGGAGGGGCTTCGAGGGGGTACCGGGAGGGGTGAAGGGAAGCACGCGCCCCGTCCTGAGGGGAGCTACCCCCTAATCTAGGCGCAAGACCGTCAGGGTTTTCTCTTACTAGAAATTATAGTCGTGTTTACACACAGAAGTGCTTGTGAGAATATGTGAGTCAGAGTACTGAAAGGGATAGTTCACCCAAAAATGAAAATTCTCTCATTTACTCACCCTTATGCCATTCTAGATGGGCCCTCCACCAGGGACAGCAAGCCACATATGTTTCAGCTATCCTCACTGCAGGATTACATTAACTTGTCAACTACTGAAACAAGTGTGTATGGAATTGAAGTGGGCACAGCCAAGGAGAATCCAATGATGCAATATAAAAAGTCTGGACCAGCAGTTCATATGTTTGTTCAACACCAAACTGATTATCATAACTCTCTAAATGCTGCACATAAGGATTACTTCTCTAAAATCATTAGTAATGGGGCAGATAATCGTAATGTATTATTTAAGATAGTTAATAGACTACATAAGCCAGCCAAAGTCCCTACTTGTTCATCTGTTGATCAATGTAATGTTTCTCAATTATTTCATTGTTTAGATTGAGAATATAATCAACTCAATAGCTTTTGTCCCTCTGTCTGAGCTGCCTCAGATTCTACCAACAAATCCAGTGACTCGTGTTTTTCAAGTTTTGCAATGGTAGATATTGATTTCATTGTCAGAACCATTATGTCCATGAACTCAACTAACTGTATTCTTGGTCCCCTTTTATCTATTAGTCCTCATATCACCTCAATTGTGAACTATTCAGTCAATTCTGGATCGGTTCCCCCTACACTCAAAATAGCAACAATGACACAAGTTGTCAAATTATAGGCCCATATCCAATTTTCCTTTTTTTGCAAAGGTTCTGGAGCGTGCTGTTGCAGCTCAATTACATACTCATTTATCTGTAAATAATTTATTTGAACAATTTCAATCGGGTATTAGAACTGGGCATAGCACTGAGACAGCATTGGTGAGGGTCATGAATGACCTCCTTATTCCAGCTGACACAGGTGCATGCAGTATTTTGGTCTTGTTAGACCTCAGTGCTGCATTTGACACTATATCCCACACCATCTTACTGGATAGGCTGCACCGCTGGCTTGGTCTCTCTGGGACAGTGCTGGACTGGTTTAGATCTTATCTTACAGATAGTTTTCAGTTTGTCATCTTGGGTAATAATAAGTCTGAGACTGTACCAGTTCATCAGGGTGTTCCAGAGGGGTCAGTGTTGGGCCCCACTCTATTCAGCATTTATATGCTTCCCCTCGGGCATATTATTGGGCAGTATGGCCTTGGTTATCACTGCTATGTTGATGATAAACAAATCTACATCAGTACTGGCCCTGATATTAACCGCACTTTAACTGTACTGACGGAGTGTCTGCATGAAATTAGTACCTGGATGCAGCATAATTTTCTAAAGCTGAACTGTTCCAAAACTGAGCTCATTTTCATTGGTACATTGGTTGCTACATTGGTTGCTACATGTAAAGTTGACCTAAATCTTAAATTGATGTTTGACAACAGCCTTGTGCCTCTGTCCTCCCAAGTGCGGAACCTGGGTGTCATCTTTGAAGCTCAGTTGACATTTGGTGCATACATTCAAAATATTTCCAAAACAGCCTTTTATCACCTTAAAAATATTGCCCAACTTAGGCCCTTCCTCCCTCTGGCTGATGCAGAAAGGCTTTTCCATGCCTTTATCACCTAGGCTGGATTACTGCAATGCCCTCTTTTCTGGCCTACCAGCAATAACCATAAATGGGCTTCAGTATATTCAGAATTCAGCTGCTCATGTTCTTACACATACCTCACCATGTTCACACATTACCCCTGTGCTCTCGCAGTTGCACTGGCTTCCCATTCATGCTCGTATTGATTTTAAAACTCTCAATTTAACATATAAAGCAGCTCATGGTATTGCACCAGTGTATCTTTGCAGTCTTGTTGCATTCTCTTCATTCTGCCAATTCATTTGCAATTCAGCAGCCCTCCTGCAAACTTAAATCTATGGGGGAAAGAGCTTTCTCTTTCAGAGGCCCTAAGCTATTGAATGCTCTTCCTTTTACTATCAGAAACACCACAACCTTGGATTGTTTTAAGAAGTTACTTAAGACTCATTTATTTAATGTAGTCTTTTAATATTTATTAATGCTAGTTATATGTGTGATTACTGCTGTATGTTAGTCATTTTGTGTTTAGTCTTTTTAAATTTGTTGTTATGTTGGTTGCTGTTTTATGTTATGTGTTTATTCAATCTTGTAGCACTTTGAGAGCAAGAAAAGTGCATTCTAAATAAAAGGTATTATTATTATTATTATTATTATTATTATTATTATTATTATTATCAAGGACACCAGCAGGAGAATTCATAAAAATGTGTTTGTTTCAGCATCTAAATCATCTGAGGTTTCTTCATGGTTTGTTGCCAGAGCATTAATTTCTTGTTTGAAATGTGGAAAACCTTGATATCTATCTGTGTTTTATACAGTACATATTACAGACTGAAGAAACATTCAGAGTGCATGGAGACTGTGCAGCCTCAGGTACTGTTGTCAGTTTGGGCAGTGGTGACATTGTTCTTGTTTTTGACTCACTGCAAATTGCCAGCTACTGTTGAAAATAGGCAGCTACTAGATACGTGAAGTCATTTAGGTGCAAGAATCTGGAGTCTATGAAAGTACTGTTCTGTGTTTAGTTGGTACAATGGAAGAACTTGTAAGTGACGTTCATTCTCAATTACGAGACGCTTTTCCTTGTAAACTTAAAGTTTGAATGTATTTCCTCCTGGGTAAAAAGCTATGGAACTGAATACCAAGTTAGAATGCTCTGCTTTTGAAAATGAATTGCCTGTTTTAAAATGATATATAGTTATAAACAAATTGTGAAGGATGAGCAAGAATCCTTTTGTAATGTGTTTTGAAGAGCATGTGAATACATCCTGTATTGAGAACTTTTTTCACTATCATTTGTGAATGATTTTATGTTTTATAGCACTGACGGACATTTATCACATGACAATGAGAGAACATGTCTTGGTTACTTTCGTAACCTCCGTTCCCTGATGGAGTGAACGAGACATGACACTAGTATTGACACTAGGGGTCACCCTTGTGATCCCCAAACACCTCTGATTTTGAGAAAAGTCCAATGGAAATTGGCTAGTGGAATTTGCATGCCACTCCCCCAGACATAGGGGTATAAAAGGAGATGGCTCGCAACCACTCATTCTAGTTTTGTACTGAGGAGCTGAGACAAGGCCCCAGCCATTTCAGTGGGTAGTTCAGTGTTGTGGCAGACATACGGTCCCCCACACCTCGGGGAAAAGTCAACTGCTCAAAAAATGCGGACAGGTTGCCCCAGCCGTGACCTCTTCTCTTTTTTCTCCCCAGAAAGAATGGAAATTGTTCAGTTGGTGGCCATGTCGGGAGGTGTCCCTTCCCAAGGGGAGGACACCGTGGAGACCACACCCTACCAGAAGGGGAGGTAATTGTTTGGAAATATGTCACATGGTCTAACAGAGTTTTGTCAGCATTGCCGAACGTGGAGAAGTCCCTGTGGTAGGTCCTACTCAGAGGGAATGAGCCTTACCAACGAAGAAACCGTCTTGTAGAAGATACATCACACATGGTAACATACAGGAAATCAGCACATTTGGAGAACCTACCCCAGTACAGGGCCTATTAGCACACGTACCGGGCTGGCATCGAGTTTCTCCGCAAACTCACCGGCCACAGGGCTAAGGAGGAAGTACATCCAGGGTCCATGACATCGTGAACATGGCTGGGGGTAAACAATACACTTCTCCCCCTCCAGGAGGGGATCGGCAATACACACAAGTGGTACACCTGGCCAGTTGTCCTGCAAACATACCTGTACGTTCCTGACAACACACGGGATGAAACTGGCTCAACTTGGAGATTGTAGAACCTCGCAAAGGAGTAGGGTATTGCTCAGCCCACTGCTCTGCAGAAGTCTGCTAAAGAGACGCCATTGGTCAGAGCTGAGGAGGCCGCCACACTCCTAGTAGAGTGTGCTGGTAGCCCAAAGGGAGGCAGCATACCTTGGGCGTGATATGCCAAAGCAATGGTGTCAATGACCCAGTGGGCGATCCTCTGTTTGGAGACAGACCTCCCTTTTGTCTGCACTGGGGCAGAATGTGCTGGATAGCCTCTGTCTGCTTCTTAACTGCCGAGAACTGCTGGGCAAGGTCCTCGATGGTGTTGCCAAATAGGCCAACCTGGGAGATGGGGTGTCAAGGAACCATGCCTTGTCAGCCTCCCTCATCTCGACCAAGTTGAGCCAAAGATGGCGCTCCTGGACCACCAAGGTGGACATAGCCTGCCCGAGAGTCCACGCCCTGAGATTCGTCGCCCGAAGGGCGAGATTGGTTGCTGAGCACAGCTCCTGCATCAATCCCGGGTCAGTACTACACTTGTGCAGTTCTCTCAGTGCCTTGGCTTGGTGCACTTGCAGGAGAGCCATGGCAGGGTGGAGGCTGCCTGTTCACTGGCACTTTGGGCCTTAATCGGCAGTCACGAACGCTGTCTCCACGTGGGCAGCGCCCAAGTACGTGAGATAGCGATCGTGGCCGTGGGAAGCGGAGAGATAACGACCACAACCATGAATTACACACAGATGGAAAGGCATGTTTAAAAAGACCCTTTCCATCAGTGCCACTCCTTTATCAGTGCCCAGGGGCATTCTCTGCACTCCACCAGTGCAAGAGGGGGAGAAGCCACTATAATGCACTGTAAATCCAACAGCTTTGCAGAGGTGAATGGATCGGTGGAGGAATCCAGCTCGCTGAAACACAACCATGTGGCTTCGAATAGAAATACCCGTATACCCATATGTCCGGGGGAGTTGCATGCAAATTCCACTCGCCGATTCCGATTGGCCTTTTCTCAAAGATCAGAGGTGTTTGGGGCTCCCAAGAGCGACCCCTAGTGTCACTACGTCGATACAATGTTGAGTGAGTGACAGATAGGGAACTTTGTCTCACTGTAGTTTTGTTTCAGACTGCAGTTAACTAAGTTTGAAATCTGAAACGTTTTAAATGTGTAAGTTCATCTGATATATTGAATATGATTGTTTAATATGATTGTTAAATGTGGTGTACCTGGATAAAATAAACATGATTTTGTAACATGTTATGCTGTTTGTCTTTTTTTTAAAGGGCAGGGACCAACTTCAAAGTTATTGGAATTAACCCACAAAAGTGCTGTTATTAATCAGAATTTCAACACTTAACTTTCCTGTATTCACACTATACTGGTGTTGGTGTAAATCTGTCTAACTTCAACATTAACACCAGTGTAGTGCGAAAACAACAATGTCAAGTGTAGAATAGTGTTACATTCATAAAAAAAACAGACTGTTGAATCAAAACAAAGTAAGTGTTAAAATGTTTACAATTTCAAAAGTGTAACTTTAACACTGCATAATGTAGACGCATATAGACACTCTGTGGGTGTAAACAGAGACGATTTTGCTGTGCAGGAAAGAACACGGCAGTCTTTAAGACTCTGAAATCTTCTTATGACACTCAATTCATGTTTAAGTGCTATCAACAGTGAAAATATTTTATAAAACAAAATATAGTCAAAACGTCTTCAGACCACAAACCTTTTAGAGTGTATGGTTGAAACTTGTATATAGGTTGTTTAAAAAGATCAGATTTCATTTTTGTCAGTATAATTTTTTTATTCAATTTACACTTTCAGTTTACCATAACTGTATCAAAACACACATCTGGAACAGACACTGTATGTGAAAGTGAATGTGAAAGATAATTTCTTGCTTGTCAGATTCTTGGCATGCCAGTTTGACACATTTCAAAAAAGAATGTGATGGGATGGAAAGACAGGACTACTTGTTTAGTGCTGTCACTTCCTTTTTACCGTTGCTTCAGGAAAATGAGTGAAAACAAATAGATAAGCTAAGAAAGATCAGGCACACTCAGTGCAATTTCACAATGCCAGTCAACGCAATGAGTAAAAGGAAGCGCTTTCTGTAGAGTTTCAAGATAAGGTCTGTGGTTATCACTGAGAGGACCTCACTGAAAACCATCCTTCACTAAGGCCTGCATATATGTCATATTGTACATACAGTATATTAAGGAATGTTGAGGAAGCTGTTTTGAAACTGTAGCTTCCCAAGCTAAAAGCTATGCATAATTTAAAGTACAGTAGTTCAACTGCAGTCAAAACACATTTCAGACTACATGCTACTTACACAAAGTAGCTCCAGAATTTTATTGTAACTATTAAAGGGAGTAATATATTTGTTAAATATAGTAAATGTCAAGATATGTCAAGATTATAGTGAAAAGGGAGTTATATTGTGGTCTGTTTCTCACACAAAACCAATCGTATCTCTTCAGAAGATATGGATTAAACCACTCAAGTGGTATGGACTACATTTATGCTGCCTTTAATCCTTTTTAAAACTTGAAAGTTTTGGAACCCTTTGACTTGCATTGTATTGATTTAAACACATATTTCCATTAAATTATCTTTGTGTTCCTCAGAAGAAAGTCATGCAACTTTGTGATGTCATAAGTAAATTATTATTATAATTTTTGTGTGAACTATTACTTTCAGTGAGAAAATATCACTACTTTTAGTTACTCCTCGACACATATTAATGACCCCGAAATGCAGAGACAGCCTTTGCAACATGCCAAACTTTGATGGAAAATCTAAAGTCACCTTAACGCTTAAACTTGACTTGTGTTTAATGACTTTCTCAACATGTAATCCTCTTTGAAACAGTGAATCAAAGAATTGCTGCAATGATGCACTAAAGAAAACTGTTCCCTCTGGGATTCTGCTTAAAACCTGGACTGAGGGTCTGTATGTCTTCACTAAATACTACTGCATGTTCTCAAAAATTCATAAAACTAGATAAAGATAAAGACTGAGAGTGTATGTCTGATTTAAGTATTTTACACACACACAAAACAAAGATTTTGCACCCTGTCATGTAACAATGTAACAATGAGGCTTGCATAGAGCATGTGCAATGCTTATTACACTCCTCTAAATGTGAGAATGCAAAGCAAATCAAAAAGGTTGCCAATACCAAGACATTAACACTTAACAAAATAGGGTTGTACTGATGCAACATTTTCAGCTTTAACCCATACAATAACAACTACAGAGACTAAATTGACTAAACAGTTATGGCCCCATTGTACATAGAATTTCAGTGCAAAAACCTACATTTAATTCACTAATCACCTGCAATACAACTTAACCAGGTGTTAAATGTGTTGAAATGTGAAGCACGTTAAGTACTTAAATGTATATGTTGTCATTCTTTTCAGCAGAAACATGCCTTTATATTTAAATAATGCTTATTATACTGTAGATCTCTATAGTGGCCCAGACATACACAACAAAATAAATATTTTTAAAAAAGAAGGCTGAAAACATAACAATTTAGCCACAACACAAAAAAATTAATCTGCAAAACAACCAAAGTATCAGAAAAGAAAATTAAAATGTTTTTGTTCTGTTGTGGCTTAATTCTGTTGTGTTTTGGTTTAATTTCATTGTGTTGAGGCTTAATTATGTTGTGTATTGGATTAATTTTGCTGCATAACACTGTTTGCTGTTTTTGTTTTGTTGTGGCTTAATTTTGTTGTTTTGTGGCATAATTGTGTTGTGTTGTGGCATTTCTATTGCATTGTGGCTTGATTTGATTGTGTTGTGGCTTAATTTTGTTGTGTTAAGGCTTAATTTTGTTGTGCTGTGATTTGTTTTCGTTGTATTTTCATATTTTATTTACTTTGCAAATTGTGTTGTGCAGCCCCGAGCCACCGTTGATTTCACATTTCACAAAAATCCATGTTGATTTCATTACCGCCCATGAAAAGCAGGAAGTAAATAGATTTTTCTTTTTAAATTTTTGTGGTTGTGTAAATGTTTTTATCATTGCAGCAGTAATTCATCAAATAATGATCAATTGATGTAGAAGACTATTACACACAAGCATTACTTTGTGTGAGCGATTTGTGTTTCGATAAAATATCCTGCTGTGTGCTCTTCGGTCTGTTTTGTTTCATGTCCAGAGCAATATTTCCTAAAATAGTTTATTTTCTCTAAAAGAGCAATACACAGCGGCATTGAACATCCTTTTCAGGACGCGTCTTTATAAAGATGCCCTTCCGCCCCTGTGTAGTTCCTGGATGTAGTCGATTTCTCTCCGCTCCTGATGGTCACAGACGCTGCCTTGTGTGTCTGGGCAGCGATCACACCGAGGCAGCATTTGTGGATGATTCGTGTTCTCACTGCTAGAACCTCACCATGGCAATGTTGCGGTAGCAGCTTTCCTTCTTAAAGAGGCTTCCCTGGGTAGATCCCCAAGAACCACCCGCCCCCCCGCACGCTCGTTGACTTCCATCCAGGCTCAGAGTAAGAGCGGCTCGCCTCACGGCCAGTCTGCTTACTCCCTCGAGCCCCCAGAGCTGGATGACGAGTTCGCCGCATCGGAGAGTGTTCCAGCATCTGACGCGGAAGACTCGACTGGACTGCTGCCTTCATGTCGACATGCCCAGTCTGAGGCTGATGCCCAGATGGTCCACCTGTGTCCCAAGAATGCCGCCACATGGCGGGATCGCCCAAGGCTCCTGGAAAGGGTCCCCATTGCGTTGTCACATCAACTGCTTAGAGTTGCTGGCTGTATTCCTTGCAGAGTTTTCTCCCGCCAATTCGGGGCAAGCACGTCTTGATCCATTCAGACAGCACTGCGATGGTAGCGTACATAAATCGCCAAGGCGGCGTACGCTCTCGTTATATGTCACAACTCGCCCGCCATGTCCTCCTTTGGAGACAGCAGCGACCCAGGTCGCTGTTCGCCACTCACATCCTGGGCAACCTCAACATGGCAGCGGACGCGCTGTCGCGACAAGATACGCTCAGCGGAGAGTGGAGGCTCCACCCCCAGGTGGTCCAGCTGATTTGGGAAAGGTTCAGCAAAGCAGAGATAGACCCCTTCGCTTCCCAGGAGACCTCCCATTGCCCGCTCTGGTACTCCCTAATGGAGGCTCCCCTCGGGACAGACGCGCTGGCACACAGCTGGCACCGGGGGCTGCGCAAGTACGCATTTCCCCAGTGAGCTTTCTTGCACGGGTGCTGTGCAAGGTCAGGGAGGACGAGGAACAAGTTACGGTCTTGGTTCTCGGATCTCGTGCTGCTCGCTACAGCCCCTCCCTGACGAATTCCTATGAAGAAGGACCTTATTTCTAAGGGACAGGGCAACCTCTGGCATCCACGCCCAGACCTATGAAACCTCCATGTCTGGCCCCTGGTTGGGATGCAGAAGATCTAAGTGGCCTACCACCTGCTGTCGTAGACACGATCTACCAAGGCAGAGCTCCCTCTACCAGGCAACTTTTACGCCCTAAAGTGGTGCTTGTTCGCGAATTGGTGTTCTTCCCAGTCTGAAGACCTGCAGAGGTGCGCAGTCGGGTCAGTGCTCTCATTTCTGCAGGAGAGGTTGGAGGGGAGGCTGTCCCCCTCCACCTTGAAGGTGTATGTATCTGCTATCGAGCAGCTACCTTCAGGGACCAAGTAGTGAACCTGCAAGCGCTGCCCCAGGAGGAGGCAGACCCAGCCTTTTCGTTGCTGTGTCCGGTGCGTGCTTTGAGTACTTATGTGGACCGTACGCAGAGCTTTAGATGTTCTGAGCAGCTCTTTGTCTGCTTTGGTGGACAGTGGAAAGGGAATGCTGTCTCCAAACAGATGCTTTCCCACTTGGTTGTTGATGCCTTAGCATCACACCCAGGCCATGCCCGTCCCCTTGCGGAATCGAGCACACTCGACGAGAAGTGTGGCATCCTTGTATAACGCGGAACAACTGACCAGGTATACCGCTTGCACACAGCGTCTTTCCCCTCCACATTCTTTCCTATCCCACTAACTTGGCTCCCTGGATGACTCCTCCCTAGCCTTCTGGTCCGTGAATTCAGCGGAGGAATTCCCTGACCAGACCCACTACGGGTACTGAAACTACTCTGTACTGGAATACGTGCTCCACACGACAGGCCCCTGTGTGGATTAATCCCCCTGTGTGTATTTTGCAAATTTCTCATTGGCCTTTTCTCAAGTTCAGAGATGAACGAGGCTCTCAAGAGAGACCCCTAGTGACAAAACGTCTCGTTCCCACCATCAGGGGGTTACAACAGTTACCTAGACGTTTTCCCCCCTTGTTGAAGTTTGTGTTTGTTTGTTTTGTTGTATTACATAAATTCCATTATTTTTATTCTGCCCTTGGGTACTGAGCCTCTCTGTTATCTCTGCAAGATCTTGACACATATATACAAATACGGGGCAAAGTCTAGCACATTTTCACTATTTTAAAGAGCCTAATTTTGCAGAATTGGTCTACTGCATCCTTCATGACCAATAACTCAGAACTAACCTGCAATAATGGGAATTGCCCAGTGCAAGATCCTTTTGAATCCTTTAGAACTTTCAGTGCACATTATCTCCTTTGCATAATTGTTTTAGTGAATCAGTTGCTAAAACAACACAAGAGAGAGCATACAAACACATGACACATTGCACTCTGAGTCTGTATGTACAAAATTAAGATCAACTGCATATTTAGTAGAAGACTTTGGGTTGAGACATATGCATTGATTGTCTTTCAGGATGTAAGGTCTGTGCCTTTTTTTTTTTCATTGATATTGCTTACACCATCTTTTGCCCTGAGCTAGCCGCCAGGTAAGCGAACTTGGCTCCAGGTGTATAACCCTTTGGGCAGGGACACCACAATGACTAATACAGAAGGCCAAGCAAATGTTAAGTTTATCCCCTGCTTTTTAGAATGAATTATTTTTGAGCAATACATGGGCTCCTGCCGTCTGTCTACCACTGAAGTCAGGTACACATTTATTTCATTTACATGTTATTTGCTAGTCTCATTGACTTCATATCAACTAGGAACTGGGACTTTAACCAAGGTTTCACACTGAAATCTAGTGATCCCAAATTCTTGGGAAGAGAGAGGGGGATCAAGAATCTTAAAATAAAATATGAATCATAAACAAACTGTATGAGGTTGGTAATATGCTTAGTTTTATGTCTTTTATATATGTTCATATTATTACATCATAAATGGTTAGGAAAATATAAATACTAAGTATACATAGTCCTATTATAGAGTCTGTTTGTTTTTCCACTTCTAATTATGAGGAATTGCTTAAACCAGCCAGTGATGTGGTCATCTCGGCAGAAGTGATGGACCTATAAATAATGTTATCAGTTCTATCTCCAGTGGCTTGCTTAATTACAGCAACCTTGTGTGCCTAATTACGCACAGATATGATCAAGACCAAAGTAAATGTTACTTGTAGAAAATCAAATAAACAGCTTCAGTTATAAAGAAATAGCCTAATAAGATGCCATAGAGTAGACGTTTGCATTATCATGAAAGTTGTTAATTGTCAAGACCATTCAAGTAACTTTTTAATAAGATTTGAGGACCCTGTGTGATTCCTGCTGACTCCAGAATTCCGTCATCAAATATAGCGATTAATTAGTATGCTAGGTTAGGTGTTTTTATATCCACAAATATTTGTATTATTATTATTATTCGTTTTTGCAATATGCTTTGCAGTTGATGTTTATGGGCAAGTGACCAGTGTGGTTAATTCTAGTACGAGTATGCCTGAGGCATTAATTAAAAATAGTTGCTTCTCTTGAAAGAGCCTCGCTATAACCTAGATTTTTACTTAATGTAAGAAAAGGAGGGATGAGTCAAAGGTAACTTTTGTGGTAATGGAATCCTAAAGGTGTGGTCATATTCCCCTTTGCATGGCGAAATTCTTCAGATGAAATACAGTCATCTCATTGGGAATCTGCTTGATCAGGAATTTTTTTTCTGGTAGAAATCTACATTATGCCATAAATTCTGTTGATTGATCTTAACTTGTACTGAACCTGGAATAAACATTTTATAAATGCAGTTCTCTTAGAAGCAAAACATGTTTTTTCATCTTTACATCAAAAAGGTGTAAACATATTGCCTGCAGTTGAGAAATGTGACTTATCAATCATGGTTAGTCATGCAATAGATGCTTCCAGTGATCTGTGTGGCTTTTTCAGGTGGTGACAGTGGTATGCAAAGTGTATCCTAGAGGTTTAAGTCATGTGTGTAAGAGAGGCTCATATTTCTTTGGGGTAATGCAGCTGATTGTTCAATCACGTCACATGCACCAGTTAGGGAGACTGGAGAGGCAATCATGTGCATCAGAAGGCAAAGAGATCGATTGCTCAATCTTTTCCCTCTGTTGAGCTCCTCCTCGAGCTGTGTCCATCTGACAAGCTGGCAGCTGTTGAAGCTATTTGCAGCAGGTACGGCCGCTGGATGTGGATATGAGGTGGAAGCTTTGCCCAAATCATGACCTTTGGGACTGTGCTTAAGCCAGAGGACATTTTGATCATGTTTTACATATGAAAAAGCATATAGTACTCAAACTAAAGGGATACAGAACCTCATCATGATCTATAGTTTACTCTTCGTAATGTGCTGTATTATGTTTTTTCAATTTGATCTTTTACAACTGTAAAGTGATGGGGTGGCGAGAACTCTACTACGGTGTATCCCTCCTCCTTCCCGGGCTTCGGCACCAGTGTATAGTGATCCATGGAAAGGAGGCGGCGAGAACCGGCTTGACGATATGAATAATGGTTTAATGATAAACTTAAAAGACAACATAAACACACACGTGACGGACATGTCCGATAACGATCTCTCTATCCCGCGCGATTCACGGTGGCTTAATTAGCCTAATACGGGACCGGGTGTGTAGGATCAAGACCCGGCCCTGCCCTCCGTCCTGCCACAACAACTTTTATTAAAATGTTTATTAGAAAGAAGAAAAAAAACACAAGAAATCCATTGCCCATTCAAAAGTAGCTATTTATTCTCTTTTTTTTATTGCAAACAAAAAATAAATCCCACGTTAATGATATTATAGTAACCGATGAACATTATTTTGGAGGACTCTTACCAATTTGAAATAGATGTTTTTCTGTGCTCCAAACTTCTAATATAGAGTGATCATCACACAACACTTACGGCTCAGATGATTTGCTTCAAACTTGTTTTTGTATTTTTTTGAAGTGCCCATGATAGTGATTAATAGTTCACAAACTAATATTTCATTTGAACTGATTATTTTCAGTGAACCAGTTGAAATGGTTCTCCCAATCTGACTGAATCGGAAACAGTTCACATCTCAAGCCAATGCTGATCATCTCATCACTTGGAAGTGTACAAATCTGTGACTCAAAAGGAGCAGAAAACCAGGAGTTAAATTATCCTAGATATGTCTAATTTTGCTAACACTTCTGTGACATGGCGGAGGGTGGGCCGTGTTGTGATTTTACACACCCGGTCCCTTATCAGGCTAATCAAGCCTCCGAGAGGGATAAAGGCAGACTGCGGACGGTGGTGCAACAGAGAGAGAGCATTTACGAACAGCTGTCCATCTTGTGTGTGTGTTTGTGTCTTTTGGTTTTAGTTCCAGTACAAGCCGGTTCCGTCCTCCTCCTTTCCCTTAACCTGCTATAAACTGGTGCCGAAAACCCGGGAAAGAGGAGGGATACGCCATAGTAGAGTTCTCGCCGCTACATCCATCCCAATGGAGCAGCCTGGAAGTGGAGGAACGGCCGCCCACCACCAGGGGAGAAGGGGCTCCTAACCGACCACCTGGAGTTGTCAGGGCCGCTACCAGGGGCAGAGTAGACCCCTACCAGCCGCTGAAATGCGGCGGGTCTGAGACCGTGGACCGCAAGTGGGGAGGGCCACACTGCTGACCACCAGGAACAGGAGAACCGCTGCCAGGGGTGAGGGAGACCCCTTCTGTTCCTCAAGAACGCGACCTCCGCCAAGGGCTGGAGGACTGCCTCCGATCCGCCCGTGGAGGTGCGGCTATCGTCCGTTAGAGGGTGGAGGAGTGGCCGGGAACCAAGCTACGGCATATCGGATAACCGGCGAGTACGTTTTTTTTTTTCTCTCTCTATCCTCTCTCTCTCACACATTTTTTGTTGGAGGGTACTGCACTGTTACAGGGAGTACCCCCCTATTTTTCATTATTGTTTCCCTCCCCCTGTCCCCTCCCAGATTCAGGAAGGCAGGGATGACCGGCAGATGGGACATAAGGCACACCCTCCCCCAAGGGAAAGGGGGGTGTGGTGTACATCATGCCGGGGGCTGTCCGTCTTGTGTGTGTTTGTGTATTTTGGTTTTAGTTCTTTATTAAAAATATTATTTATGTTGTCAAGCTGGTTCTCGCCTCCTCCTTTCCCTTAACCTGCTTTACAGCTTCTGTAAAGGTTCCAACAGGAAGGAAGCAGGATGCGGGTTGGCATTCCTGGTAAATCAGCTTTCATTTAAGCGTTCAGCTTCACAGACAAAGAGCAGGCTTTTCAGCATCACAAACACCAGACAGGCTTTTCAGCTTCATAAACACTAAACAGACTTCACAGATACAGAAGTGGCTTTTCAGATTCACACATCTCTCCCTCACTGACATTCTCTGCGGCCTTTTCAAGCCCATCTCCATCATCACTGTAACGAGAAACAGGTGTTACGCATCATAAACCACCAAGGTATGGCCCTTACTGCTCCCTCTCTCCCCAGTGACAGACCCATGACCACACCCCACTCCACAACTTCTTTGCAATGTGCCACTCCAACCAGTTTGCAAATCAAACTGATGATCCGTTTGCAACAGTTCTGTAGTTACAGTGTTGGTGAGTAGCTCAATACAAGGAGCAATACAGCTAACTTAACTACATTTTTCAGAAGCTTGTCAGTAGCCCAGCTGCTTTTAAAACAGTTGAACTTTTTGTAGACCGGAAAAGGGAGGGTCCGGGTTAGAATGACGCACGCCTGATAGGGTGCGCAAGGGATAAAGGTGGCTGGAGACGACAGTTCGAGAGAGAGAGAGAATTGCAGGCAGCTGCCCTGTGTGTGGTTATGTTTGTGTATTTTTGGTTAAGCTGATCATTCTATTATTATTTATATTATCAAGCCGGTTCTCGCCTTCTCCTTTCCAATGAACTGTGTTACACTGGTGCCTAAACCCTCGAAGGAGGAGGGATGCCCTTTGCAGAGTCCTTGACACTGGTGTCCACCCAGGGGAGCGCCACTGCCATCTGCCAGGGGACTGTATAGCCAGGACGCGGGGAATGGCCACAATCCGCAAGGAGAGTGGGGACTTGACTCCCCGACAGCTGCTCCCAGGGTCGGAGGAGTGCCCTGCTATCCCACAGAAATGCAGAAGAGTCGAGAGAAGACCACCGTCTGCGAGGGGAGTAGAGAAGCGACTCCCCGACCACCTGGAGCTGTAGGGCTGCTGCCATGGGTGGAGGAGTATCCCCGCGGGTCGCCGGGAACAGAGGGGCATTCTGTCCGTGGGGAGTCAGAGATCATACACCGGTCTACACGGGGAGGAGCAGATGCCGTCCACATTTGAAGGTGGAGGAGTGATCGAAGACCACACGACGGTGCATCAGAGAAATGGTGAGTGAGTTTCTTTTTCTCTCTCTCCTCTCTCTCTCTGTTGCTCCTTGTTGGCCTTTCCCTCGCCTATTATTTGTTTTTCCCCTCCTGTCACCTTCCAGGTTGAGGAAGGCGCAAGGCACAAGTGACTGGAGTGAGGTTGGGCACTGGTGCTGGCAGTGGTGCTGTGAATGGAGCGAGAGTGGGCTCTGGTGCTGGTCATAGAGCTGTGTCTGGAGTGAGGGTGAGCTCTTGTGCTGGTAGTAGAGCTGTGACTGGAACGACGGTGGGCACTGGTGCTGGCAGTGGTGCTGTTATTGGAGCGAGGTTGGGCTCTGGTTCTGGCAATGGTGCTGTGACTGGAGCGAGGGTGGGCTCTCATGCTGGCTGTGGTCCTGTGGCTGGCGTTAGGGGAAACACCATAAGAGCAACAAGGGTTTGTCAGGTGTGCTGCAGAACAGCTCATAGGTACCAAATGCCGAGAAACTAATATCCAGACAACTATCAAGAACTGTCCATGTTTTTGATTTGGCTGCTGGATCACAATCAATATCCCCACAAGTAACTGAAATGAATAGAACAAATTTACAATTGGAGAAATGCACTGGAAAATAAATGGAACATGAACATGAAATACTGTCCACAACAATATTATAAATTTGTTTTTGCAGTGCTTCTGGACCGCAAGGAATATCACCAACTGAAAGGAATAGAGCAAGTAAAGATGATGATGATGATGATGATGATAATAATAATAATAATAATAATAATAATATTTTCCTATGTGGAAGAAAATAGGAACAGGAAATTATATATATAATTTCCTATTCCTATTTTCTTCCACATAGGAAAATGATATTGTAAGGTCCATCAAACATTTGTTTTTAACCAATAAGCTATTTGATTAATCAATGTCTATTTTAACTAATAGCCACAGTCCTACAAGGTAGTGCCACAGCTAGTTAATAAAGGGTTAAGTTTTGCTACCATGCTCCAATGCAAAGATCTCTGACAGGTGGATTGGATTGGCCAATCTCAAAGGCTATAATATAGAGTAATGTGACTATATTTATTGTTTTTCTGAATCTGACCATAACTGACATCCAGACAAAAGTTATACATAATAATAATAATAATAATAATAATAATAATAATAATACATAAGTCTTATATAGCGCTTTCCAAGGAAGTCAAAGATGCTTTACAAATGAAACAATCAATGGTGAGAGTGGTATTATAGATTGTAGGCAAGGTGAAATAGATGGGTTTTGATTAGTTTTTTGTAGGTGGTCAGTGAGTCCGAGTTTCTGATGTGGATGGGGAGTGAGTTCCAAAGGGT
Organism: Xyrauchen texanus; assembly: GCF_025860055.1. Lineage (NCBI taxonomy): Eukaryota > Metazoa > Chordata > Actinopteri > Cypriniformes > Catostomidae > Xyrauchen > Xyrauchen texanus. Next base: position 14,095,721 of record NC_068298.1, on the reverse strand, counting down.
GGGGGCAGTGATGGCGAATGCTCGGTCCCCCATACATGTGGTTGGATACCATTTTGAAACCAATTTATTTATTGCATTGTTCACTAACATAAAAGGATACAAGACATAAGTTAGCCTAAGTGCTTTTACATCAAACTGAATGAAAGTAGCCTAGCTTAAAAGATCGAATGCCAACAAGTAGGAATTATGCTCAGAAATCAGAATGCTTGTGGATTGTTGTGGATTAAACATATGCGATGACGTTCATTGCCATTGATTTTATTAGGTTACTAGAAAAGATAGGATAGATTTAATTGCGAACTGTTACTACTGATTTTATGTGTGATCATGCTACATGCTATGCTGTCATGGCATTCGAGTCCACACTTGTGCAACTAGTGGGCAGCCCCAGACTGTCACTGAAAAAAAAAAAACACTTTGAGAATATTTACGATTACTTATTGCTGGCAAGTTATCTAGTCTTTGCTTGTTTAAAGTGCTTTGTTATATGGAGCCGTTTGGTTGCCTATTCATTGGATAGCTGAGTAGCCTATATGAAGTAGATTTCATTATATCTATCAAATTTTTTTGTCTAATGCATCTTTTGTGTTACACAATTTCTTACCTTGACCTTGATGTCGGTGTTTCAAAGCCATATCAACCATCATTTTCCCTCAAGAGGCCATCCTTAAATGCTATAGTAAAAACACTCAACAATATTTGTTGACTACACTTTTATTCAGGTTTAGTGTGTGTCAGATTGCTTCAATGACTGATGTATGATAGTACACAGGCTACACCGTAATTTAAACGTAGCAAACTTTAATGTAAAAACAAAGGCAGAGTACAGTAACTCCATGCCGGCACAGTAACTTCATTTTGACACACAACTAAACAAAGGCAGAGTACCATAACTCAATTTGAGTGTTCCAAAACAAAGTCAAAGAGCGGTAATTGAAGTTACTGAGTTAGAATAGAATAGAAGATAGGTCAAAATGAATGATTTTCAAGTCCCAGCAAAATTGTTATCACTGTGTATGCATGGGTTTGGAAGCAGAACTCGGTATATCCAAGCTCACGTACACAAAACATGAAAGTCAGCATAAAGGAATAATCTTCTCCTATGCTGAATGACTGTTGATGGGTTTCCATCCAAAATGTTTTACATGTCTAAAAATTCGACATAAGAACATACAAATTGTTGCTCGCTTCCATCTACTACATAATGCACATTAAAATAAGGGAGCCACATGCCATGATGAGGCAGCTAAATGACCTATCCCTACTTTGTGGACAGTTTTATTTGCAAGATTGGAGCACAAGACAACACAGAATAACTGTAATAATGTGGGCTGAAATAGCGATGCCCACACACTGCCAGTCTCTGTATATCTAGGAGTGCCCACTCTCAAAACTGTCCTGGAGGATTGTGAGGACCCACTTTATTGACCAGCTGTAGGTTAAACACTTCCAAATGACAAGCGCTATTTTCAAAGAACTGTGTGCCAAGGTCGTACCTTTCGGTGGGCTAGTAACATCAAGTGATCACACACTCATAACACATGAACAAATGGTCAAAACACGTGATCCATTTCAACCACCTTAATCTGCATTTTAACTAATGCAAAACTCTAGAAAATCCCCTAAGGATGGGTGGATCGATACTAAAGTAGAAATACTTCTGATACTGATGTGGTATCAAGAATATCAATCCTCATATAAAATATTGATTCTGAAGTTTTTTTTTACTAGGGAACTTATTATTTAGATAACATGAATATTAACTGCAGCTTCAAAGTGAAAAAAATTGTTATATTAGCGAATAGTTGCATGGCAACAGAACAATTTTTTTCTTCAACTCATCTTGACAAGCAGACATGCTAAACTAAACTAGAAGTCACAGACAGTGCTCACCCTTTCAGTCATAGTGCTCGTTCAATGAGGGAGCAATGCTTTTTTTTTGAGGTAATGACAGAAAAACAGCATCTGGATTTATTCACACTATGTAATGACAAACCTAGATGTGACATGTGTTATAATGGGCTAGTGTGACAATTTTTACAGGTTTATTTATATTCAGAGTTGTTAAAACATTGATAATGGTCTGCAATCATCGTTAATAAATGATATACTTATGAACACTTTCCATTGATTTACTGTAGTAATAATTGTATTAGCAAAGCCTGTAGGAACCACAACTGTAGTAAGCAAGTTTTTGGTTTCTTTTTGGCAGTAACCACGGATTTGATGTTATTAACCACGGTTTTACTACAGCATTACTGTATTATCCATATGGTAACTTGGTTTTAATTATAGTAACCATATAATAATATCAGTGGTTAATTTTTAAAGGGTAAACAAAGCAACATAATCATTTTCTGTTTAGACCTATAAATATATAAAATTAAGTAATAATTTAAGTTAATTATTTAACTAATTTTATCCAAAGAATTCGTAAAAAATCTATTTAATAGAGGTATCGTCTCGTGTTACATGTGTAACCCTTGTTCCCTGAAAAAAGCGGAACGAGATGCTGCGCTTTTGCTAAGTGCTACGGGGAACAATCTTGCATTGTGAGCAGCTGTGAATTTGTGTGAAACACATCAATGAACATTGACCTGAATTTATAGCCTCGGCTGGTGAAGATCATTAGATGCACCTGTGGCCAGGCTATAAAATAGAGGCGTCACCAGCGTGTCAACAGATACCTTTTTCTGAAGAGCAGTCCTGGGACGTCCCAGTGCGGCAAAAAAGCGCAGCATCTCGTTCCGCTTTTTTCAGGGAACAAGGGTTACACATGTAACCCGAGACGTTCCCTTTACAAAAAGCTTCACTTTGATGCTTTTGCTAAGCGCTACGGGGAACGCAATACCCACGCCGCCGCACTGGGGCTGTCCGGACCCCTACGGTTGTGAAGTGTGCTCACAAAGCGCGAGAGGTCTCAGACATGAGCTTGATGTCGACTCAAGGGCATAAGAGCCCGGAGTAGCATAAACATCTAAACCATTCAATTTTGATGAATGTGTGCGGAGAGGACCAGCCTGCCGCATCACAAACTTGTTCAGGCATGAGCTGAGATGTCAACTCAAGGGCATAAGAACCCGGAGTAGCAAAGCATCTAACCCATAAAGTTCGATGAATGTGTGCGAAGAGAACCCTATCGCAACACAAAACTTGTCATAAAAACTGATGAATGTGAGCGGAGAGAACCAGCCTGCTGCATCACAAACTTGTTCAGGCATGAGCTGAGATGCCGACTCAAGGGCATAAGAGCCCGGAGTAGCAAAAACATCTAGCCCATAGAGTTCGATAAACGTGTGCGGAAAGGATCAGCCTGCCACATCACAAACGTGTTCAGGCATGAGCCTGTCATAAAAAACTGAAGAATGTGCACGGAGGGGACCAGCCTGCCACGTCACAAACTTGTTCAGGCATGAGTTTGGGATGTCGACTCAAGGACGTAAGAGCCCGGAGTAGCATGAACATCCAAACGATAAAATCTGATGAATGTGTGCGGAGAGGACCAGCCTGCCGCATCACAAACTTGTTCAGACGTGAGCTTGAGATGTCGACTCAAGGACGTAAGAATCTGGAGTAGCAGAAACATCTAACCCATGAAGATTGATGAACGTGTGCGGAAATGACCAGCCTGCCGCATCACGAACGTCTTCAGGCACGAGCCTGCCATAAAAAACTGAAGAATGTGCGCAGAGAGGACCAGCCTGCCGCGTCACAAACCTGTTCAGGCATGAGCTTGGGATGTCGACTCAAGGACGTAAGAGCCCGGAGTAGCATGAACATCCAAACTATAAAATCTGATGAATGTGTGCGGAGAGGACCAGCCTGCCGCATCACAAACCTGCTGCAGAGGGACCCCTCTAGCCAAGGCTTTAGAGGCGGCGACCCCTCTGGTGGAGTGAGCCCTGACACCTACTGGCGAAGCTTGACCGCGCGCCTCATAGGCCAGGGCAATAGCATCCCTCACCCAATGTGACATAGTCTGCTTGGTAGCGGCTGCCCCCTGTTGCGGCCCCAAAAGCAGACAAACAATTGCCCAGACTTAAGCCACTGGCTAGTGCGGTGGACATAATTTTGAAGGGCACGGACTGGGCAGAGTCCGTGAAGACTTTCCTGCTCCGGCGTTAAAAACGGCGGGGAGCAGAAGGCTTCCAGAGTGACAGGGTGTAGTGTCGAGAAAGGCACCTTAGGAAGGTAGTCAGGATGAGGATGCAGGATAGCTTTGGCCATACCTGGGGCAAACTCTAAACAGGCCGGCAAAACAGACAGAGCCTGTAGATCCCCGATTCTCTTAAGAGAGGTAATCGCCACAAGAAAAACCAGCTTGAGAGTCAGAAGTCTATCAGACGCTGACTCTAGAGGTTCAAAGGGGATTTCGGCCAGACCCTCCAGGACTATTGCTAAGTCCCATGAGGGAGTTCTGGTCCTAACAGGAGGCCTCAGTCGCCTGGCTCCACCGAATGAAGCTGAGCGAGTAGAGGGTGCCTCCCCAAAGGCGCCCGTCCATCAAGGCGTGGCAAGCCGAAATGGTGGCCACATAAACCCTGAGAGTAGCGGGGCATATGCCTGCTGACAGTTTTTCCTGCAGAAAGTCCAGAACTGAAACAATTTGGCAGTTAACTGGATCTGCACCATGTAAACTGCACCACTTTTCGAAGACACCCCATTTATTGGTGTAGATTCTTCTGGTGGAGGGAGCCCTAGCACTAAGAATGGTCTCGATAACTTCAGGCGACAGCCCTGTGTTCCTCAGTTGGTACCCTTCAGGGGCCAAACATGAAGTTTCCACAATTCGGGCCGGGGATGAAATATCGTCCCCTGTGCCTGAGACAGAAGGTCCCTCCTGTCCGGAATCGCCCAAGGCGAGCCGTCGAGGAGAGATATAATTTCTGAGAACCAAATCCTGTTCGGCCAGTGAGGCACTATCAGTAAGAGGCAAGACCCTTGCTGGAAAACTCTGGCTAAGACTCCCGGGAGCAGAGAAACCGGGGGAAAAGCATACAGACACATTCTGGGCCATGTATGCGCCATCGCGTCCAGACCCAGGGGGGCTGGGTGACTCAGAGAGAAGTAGAGGGGACATTGCGCAGTCTCTTGAGAGTCTCTTCACCTCTTGAGAGGCGAAGAGGTCCACTTCTGCTCTGTAAAATTTCTCCCAAATTTGTTGTACTACCTCGGGGTGGAGTTTCCACTCGCCCCTCGGTATGTTTTGTCTGGACAGCAAATCTGCTCCCACATTTAGGCGTCCAGGGATGTAAATTGCCCTGAATGACAGGAGCTTGCCCTGGGCCCAAAGGAGAATCAGACGTGCCAGCAAATTCAGGTGGCGAGAGCGTAGACATCCTTGACGGTTTATGTAGGAGACTGCTGCTGTGTTGTCCACCCGCACAAGGACATGGCAGCCTCTCAGATGACGGAGGAAGTATTTCAGGGCCAGAAATACCGCCATCAGCTCAAGGCAGTTGATGTGCCAATCGAGCTGATGACCCTCCCATTCCCCTTGGGCTGGACGACCACTTAAGATCGCACCCCAACCCGTCAGGGAGGCGTCTGTCGTTAGCATCCTGCGACGACATGACGCACCGAGAGTGGGACCCAAGGTAAGGAACTGGGGTCTGAGCCACATAGAAAGGGAACGAAGCGTTCGGCGCGTAACCCTTATTTGCCTTAGGGGACTGGCCCTTGGATGAAATCCCCTGGCTTTTAACCACAGCTGAAACGGTCTCATATGGAGAAGGCCCAAATTAATCACCGTGGACGCAGACGCCATGAGACCTAGTATTCGTTGATACTGATGAACAGTGCAACTTTGACCTAGCCTGAGATTGCTCAGGGAGTTCTGGATGGAGCTGAAACGAGCGGGAGACAACTGTGCCCGCATCGTGATCGAGTTCCATATAATCCCTAGATAATTTCCTGGGTTGGAGAAAGAACGCTCTTTTGGACGTTGAGTCTCAGACCCAGAGAACCTAGATGAGCCAAGACGATATCCCTGTGCTGAACTGCCAGTTCTTGAGATTGTGCTAGTATCAGCCAGTCGTCTAAATAATTCAGAATGCGGATGCCCTGGAGTCGCAAAGGAGCCAGTGCTGCATCCATGCATTTCGTAAATGTGCGGGGTGATAGGGCTAGGCCGAATGGAAGAACCCGATACTGGAAGGCTTCGTCCCTGAAAGCGAACCTCAGGAACTTCCTGTGCTGTGGCAGAATTCCAATATGGAAATATGCGTCCATGAGATCGATCGTGACCAGCCAATCGTGATGTTGGATCTGAGACACGACCGACTTGACAGTTAGCATCTTGAACTTGAACACCCTGACCGAGCGGTTCAAGCCTCGAAGATCTAGAATCAGACGCAACCCTCCACCCTTCTTGGGAACCAGGAAGTATCTGCTGTAATAGCCTGACTCTTTCTCTGGAAGGGGAACATGTTCTATGGCCCCTTTTGCCAAGAGATTTTGCAGTTCTCTCCACAGTAGACATGCCTGCTCTGGTCTTACGGTAGTGGGAACCACGCCATTGAAACGCGGAAGGCGGCGAGCGAATTGAATTCTGTAGCCTCTTTCTACTGTCTTCAGAACCCACATAGAAATACCTGGCAGAAATTTCCAGGCTGCCAGGTTCTCTGAGATGGGTACTAATTTCAACACTTCCTGTTGAGGGGGTGTTGAGTGTTCCGTGTCCTGGACTAAGGCAGGAAGCAACGGTACACCCAACTCTTTGTTGGAAGCCTCTATCACCCGAAACACCAAAGGCGGCGGGAGTGAAGAGGTTTCGTGAGGGTATCGGGAGGGCCGAAGTGGATGATACACGTGCCCCGTCCCGAAGGGAACTACCCTCACAAAGTTGGGTACAAGAACGTCAGGGCTTCTTTCTTTTAGAAATCACAGCCCTGAGGTCTTTCTTGGGCGGCTGCTGAGGGCGACGAGCCTGTCCCCAGTCCCTACGAGGGGGAGCACGACTCGCCACGCTCTGTTTTTGAGCCTCTCTCCTAGCAGAAGCGGGGCGAGACTGGGTGGCCGACGGCCCCGCCCCCTGAGTGCGGCGAGGAAGAAACTGCCCAAAGGCTTCCTCATGGCTTTTTGCCTCCTGGAATCTGGAGATAACCGTATTCATGGCGTCTCCGAAGAGACCAGAAGGCGAAACCGGGGCATCGATTAAGAAAACTCTGTCCTTATCTCGGATGTCTGACAGGTTAAGCCATAAATGCCTCTCCGTACTGACTAAAGCGGACATAGACCGGCCAATGGCACGGGCTGACTGCTTGGTCGCGCGGAGAGACAAATCCGTAGCTCGACGAAGCTCTGAAAATGCCTCTTCGTCGAGAGTTTTACCCGCACTCAGATCCTTTAGCAGGTCAGCCTGGTATGCCTGTAACACAGCCATGGTGTGCAGCGCAGCACCAGCCTGACCTGCCGCTTGATAAGCCCTCCCCACTAGCATGGAGGTAGTCCTGCATGGCTTAGAGGGGAGAGCAGGTTTTTTCAAGGACGATGCCGAACCCGGCGAGAGATAACCCGCAAGTGTCTCTTCGACCGGCGGCATCCTTGAATACCCTCGCGCCTCAGCACCCACGATAGTCGAATATAACGACGTCGAGGGCACGTGAACGCGCGAGGTATAAGGGTTCCTCCACGACCGAGCAAGCTCATCGTGGAGGTCATCAAAGAAGGGAAGGGACTGATGAGGTGTTCCCTTCCCTTGGCCATCAGACAGAAATCTATCCTCTAATTTGGAGCGTTTGGGGGTTTCTTGGTCACGTGGCCAGTCTAACTGAAGTCTGGCCACAGCACGAGTAACCACATCGAGTAACTCCTCAGAGGATTTTGCATAATGTTTTGAGTGCTCTGATGTGGGTAACTCGAAATCTATAGACCCAAGGGAATCGAGGTCCCCCTCCTGAACTGAAGAGGCGCCGGAACACGCTTCTAGAACACGAGAAGGACCAGCCGGATCTGGGGAGAGAGCGAACGAAAGGGACGCACCCGTCTCTCGCTCCTCAGCCAGATCCATACGAGAGCCCCACGAGTGAAGTGCGGGTGCTGGCTCTCGGAAGTAAGCGAGGCGAGCGCGAAGCATCCCGGCCGAAAGAAGGTCACAATGCGCGCACCCGCCCCGCCCCCAACGCGAGAGCCGCGTGCTCTTCCCCCAAACAAACAAAGCAAAACTCATGCGTGTCCTTGTCCGTCATGAGACGTTGACAAGGAAACACGCATCGTTTGCTCCGTTTCTCCGTCATTCTCTCTTTTTTTTCTTTTCATATATATATATATATATATATATATATATATATATATATATATAATCTCTTTCAGAGCAGAGAGAAAAAGTAAGAAAGTTCTGCGCACTGCCTAACAATTTCTAACTCCTAACAAAGAGGGAAGAAAGTTTTCTGAGCAGGTTGTGAGACACACAGCATAGTATGCTCTGAATGAAAAATATCTGTCGACACGCTGGTGACGCCTCTATTTTATAGCCTGGCCACAGGTGCATCTAATGATCTTCACCAGCCGAGGCTATACATTCAAGTCAATGTTCATTGACGTGTTTCACACAAATTCACAGCTGCTCACAATGCAAGATTGTTCCCCGTAGCGCTTAGCAAAAGCGCAGCATCAAAGTGAAGCTTTTTGTAAAGGGAACTATATTAGTCTAGATATCTGTGATATTGGCTTAAAAGTACTTGGTATCGGATCAAAAAGAAAATAAGTGGTATTGCCCATCCCTAAAATCCACCTCCTCCAAGCGCAAGTTTATTTGCATAACAAGCTTTTTCCATTCAGGATTTCTTATGCGCAATTTCAAAATGTGCATAAAAATAGTTAGATGGAAACCCACATAGAATGTGTACCCATACAAAGGAACATGCCTGAGTCACATTCAAGGAGCCTTTCAGAGAACACATTGACAGAGAAAACACATTTTACTGATGCATAAACCTTATAATGAAAAAGCTTAGGATATAAAATATTAAAATACTTACCTCCTAGTGTGAAATGTACTTTTGCAAATAACAATGCTGAATGTATATTTTTTTCAATCATGTCAAACACACAAATGAGCTTCTGGCTACACTACCACATTCCTAGAGCAACATCACTGACTTGCAAAAGAAATAAAATTATGTTTGTCACATTGTCTGTCGGCACATCTTAATGGAGCAATTCATGCAAGCTTTTTTTAGGTTAGTCTTTAATGTTTGCTTTGTAAAAAAAAAAAAAAAAAAAAAAAAAAAGATTTAGCATGAATTACAAGGCCTTTCTTTCATTCTGAAGGCAAGTGTTCCTTTTCTGTTTGTTCCTCCCAACCCCCTAATCTAATGATCATGCCAATCCAATTGGAGAAGCATTTACATAACTCAGCAACAGAGAAATACCTAAAGCATCCACATTCTTGTTAGCAGTCTAACAATCTGACAAAGAAAAATGACCAAAGCCTTACTGGAGTGGCAGCACTTGACTCAAGACTTTGATTCCACTACATCCCTGAAGAACTCACTTTCATTGTGGGTGTACTAGTGCATAAAGTCTTCCCTGGTTGAGACCTGACAGCCTCAGATGCCAAAAATCCATCTTCCAATGCAATTTAGCACAGAGGGAGCAGGGAAGTCGGGAAAATTATACAGGACTCCAGTCTGAGTTTTAACAGGTAGCCATAGAGACCCTACAGACATATTTGAAATAATGACAGGTTGCTGGAATCTGGCAAGTCAAAGTTAGGCACTCTAAAATAAAAATTCAGTCACATCTGAAACTTGAATGACAGCGGTGAATACTACTTCTGTCCTCATGTCTATGCTGAGGAAGAGTCACCTCTAAAACCTGATTCACTGTAGACATGCATGATATACAGTACTAAAAAAAGTCAATACCTTGTTTCCAAATGTTTTTAAACTGAGCATTGGACTTATTCAGCCCAGTGGTTTTGGAGCACATAGAATACTGAAACATACTGTATATACAGTATGTAGCCAAGTGGAAAAATTTAATGTAATATAACTCTGGTCATAAATTGGACATGGGCCCTTTAAGAGTTTTGCGATGCCTGTTGTGTTACACATGTGTGCTGGATCAAGCTTGAGAGCATATGTTGGGCAAGACAGTTCCCTGTTTTGTTCATTGGTTGATAATTATTTGGGTAAATATAACATTTTACACAAAGTGCTTATAAATTGCATTACAAATGTGTTCAGAAGAGTTGTATTTTAAAATTGAGTGTTTGTTATGGATCATTTTTAAGGATGTATATAGATTACTTGTGTGGAGTTTGACCACATTTGTGCACACATGCAAAAACTGGTTATGTACATTTAGGATTAATCATATCTTATTTAATGATTTATAGCCAGAGTGTTTTCAGGTTTAGTGAATAAGTGGAATGAGAGTTGTATGTGAAAATATGTCTAGTGAGAATTGTATTATTTAGACAGTTTTGCATGTCCTTAAAGCCTGAAATGCATAAAATGCTCTGAGTGATTTAAGCAAGTACTTCAATGTATAATATGCTGTGAATGCTGAGGCAAGTGGGTATGCTAATGCCCTGTTTGTGTTTTCTTTTGACATTAGCCTCTACAGATTTCATTATATTGTATTTCTTTTTTTGTGCTGAATTATTTGTATTTTTTTTGCTTTCATTTGGGACATTGTTTTTTTAGTCACATTTACAAATTGACAGAAAACTACTGGATTGAAATCCAATTTATTTATTTATTAATTTGTTTATTTTTTCAAATAAGCACAAAGGCACAGTTTTGTACATTCATTATTTGTTTCCTTTTATTTATATATACATATATATATATATATATATATATATATATATATATATATATATATATATATATATATGGCCCCATCGATCACTGTTTTATTTAGTATTTTATAAACAGCCGTGAGAAAAAATAAAAAAAATATATTTTTGTATCCTGTGTTGTTTCTTTACAACCACCAGCCACATATAGGTAAAAAGATATACAAAAATACAAACATATTTAATCATGCTTGAGGTGAAAAAATCAATAAATAAAAGGTAAAAACGAAGATGTTAAAGCAAACTTTAGGTCTAATGGTTCTCAACTGGTGGCTAGCGACACAAAAATGGGTTGCATGTCTGTTCTTTCCTGCAGAGAGCAGGATAAATAATGCTAGATGCAAAAAAATATATATTACAATATAATGCATATATAGTTTAGTAAAATTAATAGGTAGTATTACTGTAATAAGATTCATTGTTTGATTTACAGTAAGGACATTCTGTTTACTGTTTGTACGATAATCTTATCTTGTTGGGTCACCACTTGTTGTCCAAAGTAAAATATAGATCTTGAAGCAAAATTAATTGAGAACTAGCATACTGCTTTGAACTGCAAAATGGGAATATTGGATGCTGTCAATTAGGTAGATTTGATGGTTTTGAGGATTTCGGTGTGATTAAAATATTATGCATTCTCGTGCAGAGAAAAGGGATGTTTTCAATTATAGCATCATGACAGCACAATAAACATATACAAATATGAACATTCTCTATTGTTTTATGAGCAACAAGTACGTTGTTTAACATTGAGCTCACACAATCTCTCACAATCACTTTTCATTACTGTCCAAAATTACTGCTTCTCAAATTAAATGTTGTGAGGGTAAGTGAGGACCCAAAAGCGAATTAACAAAAGGAGTCTTTTAATGTAGGTTCAAGTTACCAATAATGAAAAACATATATCTCTCCTTGAACATAAACAACCCGCAGAAAACTTCTTAATACGCTGAGAGGCGAAACAATGTAGCAGCCGAGGGTAGCAGTGAGCGGCAACTGGCTGTAGGTCTCCCCCAGGGTTGACAAGGGTCGAGGAAGCAATAGAGGTAGTCCGCTTCTCTCGCAGCGCCAGGCGAGCTGGACAGAATACAAATAACGGGTGTTAGGAGTGAACGGGTAGTTATGTGAGGCGGATGCCTACAGGACAGGACTGGACAGCGACAAACCGGACAGAGCATGTATTCCTAGGAGAGAGAAACTCAAGTGAGAATTCGACAAAGGAAGCAGCAAAGACAGAGAAAGAAGTAGAGAAGACAATCAGAGGAAAACGGGAACAGGTGGGAAGAGAATTAGCGGAGTATTCAGGGAAGATAGGGAACAGCTGGAGAAGGAGAGAAGAGGGAAAGGAGAGGTAACGAAAGAGGGCAGCAGAGGGCGACAGAGTAAAGAGAAAGAACAGGGACAAGACATACCATGACAAAACATAACACGACATAACAGTACCCCCCCCCAACGAGCACCTCCAGGTGCTCCCGAGGAAGAACCCTGGCGGCTCCGGAGGAAATCATCGATGAGCGAGCGGTCCAGCACGTCCCGAGAGGGAACCCAACTTCTCTCCTCGGGACCGTATCCCTCCCAGTCAACCAGATACTGATGCCCACGACCCCGAGAACGCATATCCAGGATCCTCGCGGACCCTGTAGATTGGAGCGCCCTCAACCAGAATAGGGGGGGAAACAGGACGAGTGGAAGAACGCACAGCGGGTTTAATGCAAGAGACATGGAAGACCGGGTGAATGCGTCAGAGGTGGCGGGGAAGGAGGAGTCGTACCGCAACGGGGCTGATGATTTGAGAGATACGGAACGGACCGATGAAGCGCGGGGTCAATTTACGAGAGGCGGATTTGAGGGGAAGGTTGAGAGTGGAGAGCCACACCTTCTGGCCCCGGCAATATTGAGGGCTCTTAGTTCTACGCTTGTTGGCAGCTCTCACGGTCTGATCTCTATAGCGGCAAAGGGCAGACCGCACACCCCTCCAAGTGCGCTCGCAATGTTGGACAAAAGCTTGGGCGGACGGAACGCAGGAATCGGCGAGTTGGGACGAGAAGAGCGGGGGTTGGTACCCGAGGCTACACTGAAAGGGAGACAAACCGGTGGCAGACGAAGGCAACGTGTTGTGGGCGTACTCCGCCCAGGGGAGGTTCTCGGCCCAGGACGCGGGATTGCGGAACGAAAGACTGCACAAAATGCGACCAACAGTCTGATTGGCCCGTTCGGCTTGACCGTTAGATTGAGGGTGGAAGCCGGACGAGAGACTGACAGAAGCACCAATAAAACGACAAAACTCCTTCCAAAACTGAGATGTGAATTGCGGACCTCTGTTGGAGACGATGTCGGATGGGAGGCCATGAATTCTGAAAATATTCTCGACGATGATTTGCGCCGTCTCCTTAGCAGAGGGAAGTTTGGCGAGGGGAATAAAATGAGCCACCTTAGAAAACCGGTCGATGACCGTGAGAATAACGGTCTTACCCGCTGACGAAGGGAGCCCGGTAACAAAGTCTAAGGCGATGTGCGACCAATGTCGAGAGGGGATGGGAAGCGGTCTGAGAAGTCCAGAAGGAGGAGAGTTCCCAGACTTAGTCTGCGTGCAAACGGAGCAAGCAGCCACGAAACGACGCGTCACGTTCCCAAGAGGGCCACCAAAAACGCTGGTGAATGGAAGCAAGTGTGCCCCGAACGCCGGGGTGACCAGCCAGCTTGGCTGAGTGGGCCCACTGAAGAACGGCCAGGCGAGTGGGGACAGGGACAAAAAGAAGGTGTTTGGGGCAGGTGCTTGGCGCGGGGGCGCGGGCGAGTGCTTGTTTAACCTGCCTCTCAATACCCCAGACAGCCGATCCGAGGATGCGTCCCTCAGGGAGAATCCCCTCGGGATCCGCGGGGACTTCTGAGGAATTAAAGAGGCACGATAACGCATCAGGCTTGGTGTTCTTGGAGCCAGGGCGGTAAGAAATAATAAATTCAAAACGGGCGAGAAACAGGGCCCAACGGGACTGACGGGCGTTAAGACGCTTGGCGGAACGAATATACTCAAGGTTTCTATGGTCGGTCCAAACGACAAATGGAATGGTAGCGTCCTCCAACCACTGGCGCCACTCGCCTAGAGCTAAGCGGATGGCGAGCAGCTCGCGGTCTCCCACATCATAGTTACGTTCAGACGGCGATAAGCGATGAGAAAAGTACACGCAAGGGTGGACCCTGTCGTCAGTGGAGGAGCGCTGAGAAAGGATGGCTCCCACGCCTACCTCGGATGCGTCAACCTTGACGATGAACTGTCTAGAGACGTCGGGAGTAACGAGGATGGGCGCGGACGTAAAACGGTTCTTGAGAAGATCAAAAGCCCTCTGGGCGGAAACGGACCATTCAAAACGCGTCTTGACAGATGTAAGGGCAGTCAGGGGGAGGCCACTTGACTGAAATTACGGATGAAACGTCGATAGAAATTAGCGAAACCGAGAAAGCCCTGCAGCTCGACGCGTGATTTGGGTACGGGCCAATTAATAACTGCTTGGACCTTAGCGGGGTCCATTCTGATACCCTCTTCAGAAATGATAGAGCCGAGAAAAGTAACAGAGGAGGCATGAAAAGTACACTTCTCAGCCTTCGCGTAAAGGCGGTTCTCTAACAGGCGCTGAAGAACGCAGCAAACATGCTGGACGTGAACTTGAAGTGACGGCGAAAAAATCAGGATATCGTCGAGGTAAACGAAAACAAAGATGTTCAACATATCTCTCAGGATGTCATTAATTAGCGCCTGAAAGACAGCTGGGGCGTTAACGAGGCCGAACGGGAGAACCCGATATTCAAAGTGTCCTAGCGGAGTGTTAAAAGCCGTTTTCCACTCGTCCCCCTCCCTAATGCAAACGAGATGGTAAGCGTTATGAAGGTCCAACTTAGTAAAGAACTTGGCTCCCTGCAGGATCTCGAAGGCCGATGACATAAGAGGAAGCGGATAACGATTCTTAACTGTTATGTCATTCAGCCCTCGATAATCAATGCAGGGGCGCAAGGATCCGTCCTTCTTCTGAACAAAAAAAAAACCTGCTCCGGCGGGCGAGGAGGAGGGAACGATAGTACCGGCAGCGAGAGAAACAGATAAATAATCCTCTAGGGCCTTACGTTCAGGAGCCGACAGCGAGTAAAGTCTACCCCGAGGCGGAGTGGTACCCGGAAAAAGCTCAATCTTACAGTCATACGAACGGTGCGGCGGAAGAGAAGTGGCCCGGGACCGACAGAACACAGAGGAAAGGGGGGGAACAGCAGACATTAAACAATTCACATGACACGACACGTTCCAAGAAAGGATGGTATTCCTAGACCAATTAATAGTGGGGTTATGCAGAACTAGCCAGGGATGGCCTAAAACTATAGGGGTGAAAGGGGACTGAAAAATAAAAAAAGAAATAGTCTCATTATGATTACCAGAAACAGTGAGAGTTAAAGGTAGCATTTCATGCCGAACCTTGGGAAGGGGACTATCGTCTAAGGCAAACAGGACCGTGGGCTCATCTAACCTCTTTAGAGGGATATCATGCTCTCGTGCCCAAGTCTCGTCCATAAAGCAGCCCTCGGCCCCAGAGTCAATCAAAGCGCTACAGGAGGCAGAAGTGCCGGGCCAACGGAGATGGACAGGTAGGGTAGTGCAAGACCTCGAAGGAGAGACCATAGTAGTAGCGCTCACCAGTAGCTCTCCCTTTACTGGTGAGCACTGGCCTTTTACCGGGCAAGAGGAAACAAAGTGGACAGCAGAACCGCAGTAGAGACAGAGGCGCTTGATAATTCTTCGCTCCCTCTCCTTAGCGGATATGCGGATGCCCCCCAGCTGCATGGGCTTGGAAGCCATGGAGGAGGATGGTAGCACTGAGAAGGGGGAAATATTGGTAAAAGCGAAGTCCTTTCCACGAGTCCAGTGAAGCAGGTCGAGCCTTCTCTCAATCAGGATGGCGAGCTCGATCACAGAGTCAACACTTGAGGGAACCTCTCGGGAGAGAATCTCATCCTTAACCTCCGCGCAGAGTCCCTCCAAAAAACGAGCGAGTAAGGCCGGCTCGTTCCAATCACAGGAGGCAGCAAGGGTGCGAAACTCAATGGAGTAATCGGTGACGGATCGCATACCCTGACGAAGTGAAGACAAGACCCGTGAAGCTTCCTTACCGAAAACAGAGCGGTCGAAGACCCTTATCATCTCCTCCTTAAAGTCCGAATAACGGTTGGTGCATTCAGCCTCCGCCTCCCAGATCGCTGTTCCCCACTCGCGAGCCCGTCCGGAGAGGAGAGATATCACATAGGCGATGCGTGCTCTGCACTGGGAGTAAGTAGAGGGCTGAAGAGAAAACACAACGTCACACTGAGTGAGGAACGCGGCATTCAGTAGGTTCACCAGCGAAGCACAGGGGGTTATTAATCCTGGGTTCAGGTGAGCCGGAGGGACGTGAAACGGTGGCTGAGTCAAGGCGAAGAAGGTGTATCTGCTTGGTGAGATCGGTGACCTGAACAGCCAGGGCTTCGACGGCATGACGCGCAGCAGAGAGCTCCTCTTCGTGTCTGCCCAACATAGCTCCCTGGAACTTGACAGCTGAGTGGAATGGATCAGGAGTCGCTGGGTCCATCTTGGTCGAATTCTTCTGTTGTGAGGGTAAGTGAGGACCCAAAACGAATTAACAAAAGGAGTCTTTTAATGTAGGTTCAAGTTGCCAATAATGAAAAACATAAATCTCTCCTTGAGAGAATAAAAGTGAACATAAACAACCCGCAGAGTGGGCGATGCAAAAAACAGAAAACTTCTTGATATGCTGAGAGGCGAAACAATGTAGCAGCCGAGGGTAGCAGTGAGCAGCAACTGGCTGTAGGTCTCCCCCAGGGTTGACAAGGATCGAGGAAGCAATAGTGGTAGTCCGCTTCTCTCGCAGCGCCAGGCGAGCTGGACAGAATACAAATAACGGGTGTTAGGAGTGAACGGGTAGTTATGTGAGGCGGATGCCTACAGGACAGGACTGGACAGCGACAAACCGGACAGAGCATGTATTCCTAGGAGAGAGAATCTCAAGTGAGAATTCAACAAAGGAAGCAGCAAAGACAGAGAAAGAAGTAGAGAAGACAATCAGAGGAAAACGGGAACAGGTGGGAAGAGAATTAGCGGAGTATTCAGGGAAGATAGGGAACAGCTGGAGAAGGAGAGAAGAGGGAAAGGATAGGTAATGAAAGAGGGCAGCAGAGGGTGACAGAGTAAAGAGAAAGAACAGGGACAAGACATACCATGACAAAACATAACACAACATAACATTAAATGACTGCAAAAGGACTGCACCGCTGTACTGTGGTGGTGGTGTGTCTTATTGTAGTCAGGAAAATGTGGCCACTCTGTCAAATGTTGAAAAGTCAAAGACTTGATTGGCAGGATGTTAAACATAATGTTTGAACATGTTAGTGCATCAGGCCATGCTGGCAGGCAAAAATAAAAAGTGCCATTTTATGCATAAAATCAGCAGCTGTCCATATTTCAAATACCCACAAGCCTATTTATCACGTTTATGATTTGATGTCATCACCCTTGCTGTCTGAATTTAAATACCAGCGAAGTGGCTGGTGGAAGTAAATGCTTTTAAAGATGCACTGCTGGAATATGGCCAAATGCTTTTGTAAGATTAATTAAATGGCAATCATGTTGTGGCAGCAATTTTTTTTAATTAGGACCCTTGTCTTTTTAACAAACAGACCAACATAACTAACAAAATACAATAATTTAATAAATGTTGATGCAATGAGAAATGTCTGCCTAAACTAAATTATTTACACACACACATTATAATAATATATGGGCAGGTTTGAGTATTTCTGAAACCCTGATCTCCTGGGAGTTTCACACACAACATTCTCTAGAATTTACTCAGATTTGTGCCAAAAAAAAAAAAAAAACATTCAGTGAGCAGCAGTTCTGTAGACAGAAATACATAGTTGATGAGAGAGATCAAGAGAGAATGGCCAGACAGGTTAGAACTGACAAAGTCTACAGTAACTCAGATAACCGCTCTGTACAACTGTGGTGAAAAGAATAGCATCTCAGAATATATATATATATATATATATATATATATATATAAGTTAGTTCAGTTCCTCGAATCTGATTGGACAAGAGATGTTCCATGAGCACTGATGGTCTGACAACATCAGCACTCACTCTTCAGTGTGTGTACATTTACATTTACATTTATGCATTTGGCAGCCGCTTTTATCCGAAGCGACTTACAGTGCCCTTATTACAGGTAATAAGGGCACTGCTCCCCCCAGAGCAGTTTGGAGTTAAGTGCCTTGCTCAAGGACACAATGGTGGTGGCTGTGGGGATCGAACCGACAACCTTCTGCTAAAAAGTTTAGTGCTTTAGCCCACTACGTCACCACCACTCCATTATGTTGATGTCCATTATGTGTATCACTCCACTTGTGTTTGTGCTGTTCTAAACAAACTTTTTAAGGGCAGTTCATGTGTTAAGAGCTTCTGTTTGATTTTTGTTTTTTTACATTAGATATGTTAGCAGCAGGTGGTGGCAAAATATAATTATTTGAGCCAGTTAGGTGACGTGAAGTGAATCAGCATCAGCTAGTGTTTACATAAAACAGCTCTTCCTGATCGCTTGTATTACTACTACAAAAGCTAAGAAATAGCTTTAAACGGCTTTAAATGAACAACTTCAGCATTACGGCTCATCAGAGCTGAGAGACACAACAGACTGATTAATTACACAATGGTTGCTGTTTAAAATGACTTGCTGCAGGAGTGTTTGTGTTTGTAGCCTGCTTTTTCTTATTCTCATATGTTCATCGTTTTATCCTTTGTCATTTTACATCGTGTTTCCGATTTTTCCTCTTTTCTACTGTTTCATGTTTTTTTTTGCATCGATTATATATCTGTTTTCAGCCTTTAATCCTTAACATCTGCCATTTTTCACCACATATCGGGTTTTCCCCCAAATTATTCACTTATCGCGATTCAAATGCATGCATTTTCCACTTGCATCCACTTTCTACTTTTATAGCGATTAAACTGCATGCATTTTTCAGCGCGCACCCGTTTTCTCCTCTGTGTTACATGGATTATTGCATCGATCTCGAAGCACCACTTATCAAGAACAACCAACAACAACAAACAATTACGTGAGGGATTCACATCAATCTCAAACAATCACCGCTCAACAACAACAAACAATTGTGGTAAGTCATGGCATCCGCTCATGTTATTTCTTCCTGCATTGCATGTCACATGTTTACAATAGCCTCCATTCTAATAGCCTCCTAGAGGGATTCACATGTGATAAATGTAAGGAATTAGTCAGGCTGACAGAGAAGGTTAATGAGTTAGAGACACGCATCCGAATGCTAGTGGAGGTGAGAAATAGAAGTCGGTAGATACAGTTTCGGATGCAAGTAGTACAGGGAGCAACTCACACACTTTGGATCCGGCTGTAGAGCCCGCGCAGCAGGGTGTTTGGGTGACGACTTGGCGGCATACTCACTCACCACTCTCCTCTTCCTCTTAGGGTTTCCAATCGATTCTCCCCACTTAGTGATACACCCACTGAGAATCATTTTGAAAGAGCCCTTGTTATTGGCAATTCTATTGTAAAGAACATGGAAATAGAGACTCCAGCCACTATTGTTAATTGCATTTCGGGTGCCAAAGTGTCTGACATCAAATCAAATTTACAAGTGCTGGCTAATGCTAAGCGTAGATTTTCTAAAATTGTTATACATGTCGGCACTAACGATGTCCGGCTTCGCTAGTCGGAGATCACTAAAGATAATGTTAAAGAGGTGTGTGAATTTGCAAAAACAAAGTCAGACAATGTAATATGCTCTGGTCTCCTCCCTGCTCATCGTGGTGATGAGGTTTATAGTAGATTAGTATCACTGAATATGTGGTGTCTGGAGAATAGAATAGGATTTATAGGCAGCTGGAAGTTTTTGGAGTAGACCTGACCTGCTAAAGAGAGACAGACTCCATCCCTCCAGGGAAGGTGCCGCTCTCCTCTCTAATAATTTGGCTCATAGTCTTAATAATGATAGTATTTGACTAAACAGGGTCTAGGTTAGGAAGCAGACCAACTAGCTAATCTGAATGTCTGCTATAGCTGCCATGAGATGTCACACAGTCAAGTCAAGTTAATTCAATTTTATTTGTATAGCGCCTTTCACAACACACAAGAGCGGGCTTGCGAGCCCGAGGAGGGAGACCTGCTAACGTGCATGAGGGCTCGAGGGAGCAAAGCAGCGTAAGCTCGAGGAGCAAAGCAGTCGAGCTCGAGGAGCAGAACGAGCGTGGAAGCTCGAGGGAGCAAAGCGAGCGTGCAAGCTCGAGGGAGCAAAAGCAGCGTCGCGAGCTTCGAGGAGCAAAACGAGCGTGGAAGTTCGAGGGAGCAAAACGAGCGTGCGAGCTCGAGGGAGCAAAACGAGCGTGCGAGTTCAAGGGGGCGTAACAAGCGTGGAAGCTCGAGGGGGCGGAGCGAGGGAGCGGGGTTCGTGACAAAAGCAGCTTTACAGAAGATCGGGCATTAACAGACGATAAAACTGTAACGTCTATAATGTTGATGAATCATCAATGTGTAATTAGATAAAATACGATTGTTTATCCTGTTTAAAAATAAGTAATTACATAATAACTGTATTAATAACCCCAGTGAGCAAGCTGAAAGCGACTGTGGCAAGGAACACAAAACTCCATAAGATGTTGGGAAAAAATAACCTTGGGAGAAACCAGACTCACTGTGGTCATCATGAATATAATGTAAATATTACTTATGTATAGTTAAAGTCATGGTTTAAAATTATTAAACTAAGTAAGCGTTAAGGGTCAGTGTTTAAACATCGATTTTGTTTGAACTGTAAGATTAATGACCAATGTCTTTGAAGTCCATCCTGTATTAACTGCAGAAGTTCACATAGGTGCAATTGTCTTTGTTAATTGGCTGATGAAGGCTTTTGTTGGCAATTGTTAGTCTATGCATTCAATTTCAAGATTGTAGTCCATCAATAGACCGAGGTGATGCAGGCAGAGATCAGGGATGTGAAACGCAGTTCAACCTGGCCGGTAATTTTGGTGAGGTTCGGTGTGGTCCATCCTAAATCCAAGGTTCAGACAATGGCATATGAAGTATCCCATGTCTTATGGTTGGAGTTGGCATCAGTTCATCCTCTGAAGTCCATTATAATAGACTGAAGTAGTGTTTGGATGGCACCGGCTGCAATTAGTCATCATCATTCAGTGACACGTAGCAGTGGAGTCCAACACGAAGCAGGAATGGTGCTGGATTCAGCCGGATCTGGTGACCTCAGGATAGGAGTCCCAAGGTTGAGACAGGGAAACAAATAAAATAACATAAGCATAGATGACATTCAACTTATTGCAGAGTTATAAATCATGATCAATATTTCTGGTTTCTGGTTCCGGCAGACCCAACCAAAACAGCCTAATTGTGGGTTGGAGGATAAATTAGGTGTATGCCTGGCTAAATAGATGAGTCTTTAGTCTAGACTTAAACTTGGGAGTGTGTCTGCATCTCGAACAGTGTTAGGGAGACTATTCCATAGTTTAGGAGCCAAATATGAAAAGGATCTACCTCCTTTTGTGGATTTTGATATTCTAGGATCTAATAACAGGCCAGAATTTTGCAATCGTAATGAACGTGATGGAATATAGCATGGTAGAATGTCACTTAAGTACTGTGGAGCTAGACCATTCAAAGCTTACTGTACGTAGTTAACATAATTTTAAAATGAATACGGAATTTAACAGGTAGCCAATGTAACGATGATAAAATGGGGCTAATATGATCATATTTCTTGGTTCTCGTTAGCACTCTGGCTGCTGCATTTTGAACCAATTGAAGTTTATTTATTGATCTTGCTGGACATCCTCCCAGTAATGCATTACTATAATCTAGTCTTGAGGTCATGAATGCATGAATTAGTTTTTCGGCATCAGCAACAGAGAGCATATGCCTTAATTTAGCAATATTTCTTAGGTGGAAGAATGCTGTTCTACAAACATTGGTCATTTGATTTTCAAAGGACAGATTGGTATCAAATATAACACCTAAGTTCTTAGCTGTTGAAGATGATGTAACAGTACATCCATCGAGAGTCAAATTAGATTGTAGTGGCTTATTTTTTGTGTTTTTTGGTCCAATAATTAGTACCTCTGATTGTCAGAATTGAGTAGAGGGAACTTTCTGGCCATCCAATCTTTTATTTCATTGATACACTCTGCTAATTTTGAGAATTGTGAAATCTCATCAGGTTTTGAAGAAACATAAAGTTGTGTATCGTCGCACAGGTCACATAAACTACAACACATAGAGACTGTATCACCTAGATATCTCATAGAGATTATGTCTGTTCCCCAAACTACCAACCACAAATCCTTCACTAAATCATTTAGAAACATTTTTATTGAGATCAAACTTGAACAAAACAAACAAATTAAAGATAAACATAATATAAAGATAGGGCTACTAAACATTAGCTCTCTTTCTACCAAAGCACTAATTGTTAATGAAATTATTACAGATCATAGTTTGGATGTGCTCTGTTTGACTGAAATCTGGCTTAAACCAGATGAATATATTAGTTTAAATGAATCTACTCCCCCAGGTTATTGTTATAAACATGAGCCTCATCTGAAGAGTCGAGGAGGAGGTGTTGCTACAATTTACAATGAAGTTTTCGGTGTTACTCAGAGGAAAGGATATTAATGTAAGTCTTTTGAACTAATAATGCTTAATATGACACCGTCAGATATAAATAAAAAAATTATGTCACGTTTCTGATTTCCTTGGTGAAATTGCTAATTTTTTATCTGATCTTGTAGTTACTGTAGATAGAACTTTAATTGTTGGTGACTTCAACATTCACATAGATAATGAAAATGACACATTGGGATTCGCATTTATCGATATTCTCAACTCTCTTGGAGTCAGACAAAATGTAACAGGACCAACTCATATGCTAGATTCAATTCTGTCATAAGGAATTTATGTTGATAATATTGAAATTCTGCAGCAGAGTGATAACATCTTAGATCATTACCTTGTCTCTTGTATGCTGCGATCAGCTAATGTAACTCAATCTACACCACGCTATCATTCAGGTAGAACTATTCTTTCGACCACTAAAGATAGCTTCACTAATAATCTTCCAGATCTATCTCATACACTCAGTAAACCCCAAAGCCCAGAAGAACTTGATGAAATAACAAAAAATATAAATGCAGTCTTCTCTAGCACTCGATAGTGTCGGCACCCTTCAATTAAAGAAAATTAAAGAAATAAGCCCTGCACCATGGTACAATGATCACACTCATGCTCTCAAGAGAGCAGCTCGGAAAATGGAGCGCATGTGGTAGATTACTAAACTAGAAGTATTTCGTGGTGCATGGAAAGATCACCACAGTAGTGTCACAGTTCCTCTTGATACTCCCAGCACTCACACCCCCACGATCTCCACCCCCACGTAATAGAGTATCTGTTACAGATAGTGTCTGTAGCTACAGACAGGCACTAAAGCTGGAAGGCCAGCATATTTTAGTAAACTCAAAGAAAATAACCAGAACAATCCTAGGTTTTTATTCAGTATTGTGGCTAAATTGGTTAAGAATAAAGCCGCAACTGAACCATATATTACGTCACAGCACAATAGTAATGACTACATTAATTTCTTTACAGATAAAATTTAAATAATCAGAAATAAAATTGGAATTATGCAATCATCTGTCATAGCACCTCAGAAAATAATTTTCCTTATGTGCAACTTCAATCCTTTGCTGTCATAGGTCAAGAAGAGCTAACAAAACTTATCGAAACATCAAAAACCACAACATGTTTGTTAGATCCAATACCAGCTAAGCTCTTAAGAGGAATTTCCTGCAATTTTAGAACCTCTTCTTAATCTTATTAAGTCCTCGCTATCCTTAGGACATGTCCCAAGAAACTTTAAAATGGCAGTTATCAAACCACTTATTAAGAAGCCACAACTTGATCCTGAATATCTGGCTAATTGTAAACCGATTTCAAATCTCCTGTTTATGTCAAAAATACTAGAAAAATTGTATCCTCCCAAATATGCTAATTTCTACAGATAAATAGTATATAAGAACAATTCAGTCAAGATTTAGGCCCCATCACAGTACAGAGACAGTACATATCATAGTTACAAATGACTTGCTCTTATCATCTGATCGCTGAATTTAATTTCTAGTGCTTTTAGATCTTAGTGCTGCGCTCGACACGATAGATCACGAAATTCTCTTGAATAGGCTAGAGAATTATTTTGGCATTTGTGGAGTTGCATTAGCATGGTTTAGGTCCTATTTAGCAGACCGCTAAAACTTTGTCTATGTAAATGAGGAATTGTCAACCAAACAAAAGTAAAGTATGGAGTGCCACAGGGATCAGTTTTAGGGCCTCTTCTTTTCTCCTTGTATATTCTTCCCCTTGGAGATATCAGGAATCATGGAATAATTTCCCGCTGCTATGCCGATGATACCCAACTTTATTAGAATATTTTTTCAAATCCTGATGAGATTGCACAATTCTCCAAATTAGCGGTGTGTATCAATGAAATAAAAGATTGGATGGCCGGAAATTTCCTTCTATTCATTTCCGACAAAACAGAGGTACTAATTATTTGACCGAAAACATAATTTGACTCTCTATGGATGTACTGTTACATCATCTTCAACAGCAAAGAACTTAGGTGTTGTATTTGTTACCAATCTGTCCTTTGAAAATCAAATTACCAATGTTTGTAGAACAGCATTCTTCCACCTAAGGAATATTGCTAAATTACGACACATGCTGTCTGTTGCTGATGCCGAAAAACTAATTAATGCGTTCATGACCTCAAGACTAGATTATTGTAATGCATAACTGGGAGGATGTCCAGCAAGATAAATAAATAACCTCCAATTGGTACAAAATGCAGCAGCCGGAGTGCTAATGAGAACCAAGAAATATGATCATATTAGCCCCATTTTATCATTGTTACATTGGCTACCTGTTAAATTTTGTACTTAAAAATTCTGTTAACTACATACAAAGCTTTGAATGATCAAGCTCCACAGTACTTAAGTGACCTTCTACCACGCTAAATTCCATCACGTTCATTAGGGTCATAAAATTCTGGCCTGTTAATAGTTTCTAGATTATCAAAATCCACAAAAGGAGGTCAATCATTTTCGTATTTGGCTCCTAAACTATGGAATAGTCTCCCTAACACTGTTCAAGATGCAGACACACTTCCTCAGTTTAAGTCTAGACTAAAGACTCATCTATTTAGCCAGGCATACACCCAATTTATCCTTCAACCCACAATTAGGCTGCTTTAGAACCAGACACCAGAAACATTGATCATGATATATAACTCTTCAATAAATTGAATGGCATCTATGCTAATATTATTTTATTTGTTTTCCTGTCTCAACCTTGGGACTCCTATCCTGAGGTCACCAGAACCGGATGAATCCAGCTCCATTCCTGCTTCGTGTTGGACTCCACTGCTACGTGTCGCTGTGTGATGATGATTAAATGCAGCCGATGCCAGTCAAACATCACTTCAGTCTATTATGATGGACTTCAGAGGATGAACTGATGCCTACTCCAACCATAAGACATGGGATATTTCATATGCCATTGACTGAACCTTGGACTTAAGATGGACCACACCAAACCTTACCAAAATTACCAGCCAGGTTGAACTGCGATGCACCTCATTGATCTCTGCCTGCATCACCTCGGACTATGGACTACACCCTTGAAATGGAATATATAGACTATCTTTTGCCAACATAAGACTTCATCAGTCAATTAACAAGGACAATTGCATCTATGTGAACTTCTGCAGTTAATACAGGATGGACTTCAAAGACATTGGTCATTAATCTAACAGTTTACCTAACAGTAACTTATTTTATTCATTTTAAATCATGACTTGCACTATACATAAGTAATATTGCCATTATATTCATGATGTTAGCCAGATTGAAACTGGCCCCCACAGTGAGTCTGGTTTCTCCCAAGGTTATTTTTCTCCCATAACCAAAATATTATGGAGTTTTGTGTTCCTTGCCACAGTCGCCTTCAGCTTGCTCACTGGGGTTATAAATACAATGATTATTTAATTACTTATTTTTAAACACAATTCACAATTGTATTTTATCTAATACAAAATGATGACTCATAGACATTATAGATATTACAGTTTTTTTTTGTTTTTTTGTTAATGCCTGATCTTCTGTAAAGCTGCTTTGAAACGATGTGTGTTGTGAAAGGCGCACATCTTAAAATGACTTAAAATGTCATTGCAGTTTCTATAGTGATCAACTCTTGTGCACCGGCTTCCGCGAAATGGGGAGAGATACCCCTGGTTGGATGCTATTTTTGCACTAAGAAAGCTGATCTTCAGAAAGTTGACAGCATCTCTGCTTGAAAGTGGCAACAGGTGATCATACATGCTCCGTCTCTCTCTCTCTCTCTCTCTCTCTCTCTCTCTCTCTCTCTCTCTCTCTCTCTCTACACACACACACACACACACACACACACACACACACACACACACACACACACACACACACACACACACACACACATCCTTGTTTATCCAATTACTTGTTAGAAAAAATTACTAATGAAGGCTTGGACCCATCATTTGGTTTGAACCAGCAATGGCAGATACTGACCCGCCTGACTGTATGACTTTTATTACTGCACTCAGTTTTTCCTCATTTTTTTAAAATGTACTTGTTCATTGAACTGTTGTATATAAGCAATATCACACTCCCAATCATGCTATATAGCCCTAAATCAGCACTGGTGTGATTTGATCTCAGGCAAGAGACCGCAGGCCGAGTGCCGTAGGTAATGTAGGGCCATATCGCACTCTTGCTCGTGTGATATTGCTTAAATACACAGGGTTGGGAGGGTTACTTTTTAAATGTATTCCACTACAGATTACAGAATACATGCTGTAAAATGTAATATGTAACATTTTCCATTAGATTACTCAAGGTCAGTAATGTATTCTAACTACTTTGGATTACTTCTTCAGCACTGGTATATTTTTTTCACTTGTTTTGACTATAAAAACTCTGCCAGTACTGTAAGACAAAATATATATGTTAAAAATACATTCTCTGAAAAACCTAAATATTGTATGCAGTGTTATTTAAAAAAAAAGATCAAAATGATTTTGTTTTAAGGACTTTTATATATTTTTACAGGAAAACAATACAAAAATTATTAAGAATATGATTTTTGCCGTAATATCAAAGGTCTTACTATAAAAAAATAATTATGATCCAATGTGAATTTTCTTGATAAAAAAAATATATGATCGTGTCTGGTAACATGTGCATAAAAAATTTCTAGAAATAGCATTTTAGCTGGGCATAAAGCTGACAATTTTCACATGGATTAATAATTTTTCTTCTGCTCCAAACTTACTTCAAACCTTTTTCTCTGTTTGCACATATGAATGTAACAAATCATATGAAAATGTTTCACCAACGTACAAATGCACTTTGGATCGCACCATTTATATGTATAAATGTTTTCCATCTGAAAGGACTAAATATTAAATGAAAAAATTACAATAAATCAAATACTTTTTGAATGTAACTGCATTCTAAATACCAATGATTTACATTGATACAGTTACTTATATTTTGTATTTTAAATATGTAATCCATTACATGTATTCAGTTACTCCCCAACCCTGAATATTTCAGCAATGTCACACGAGCAAGAGTGCGATATGGCCAGAATACATTAGCACTGCTGTGATTTGGCCACAGGCAGAGTGCTGTAGGTAATACTGTACAACAGCTCAATGAACACGAAAATTGTTAAAAAGTTGGGAAAACTTTTTAAGGTCATACAAAAAGCATTTGTGCATGGCACTACTTTCTTACATGATAGATCAGAGCCTGCCATTACTGGTTCAAAACAAATGATGCGTCCAAGCCTCCGTTAGTAATTAATAAATGTCACTTCAGAAATAATATCATGCTTGTGCTGTTTCGAACAAGTTATTGGATAAACAATTATGGATGAGTGTGTGTGTGTGCGTGTGTGTGTATGTCAGAGGGAGAGAGAGAGAGAGAGAGAGAGAGAGAGATATGGAGCATGTGCAATCACCTGTTGCCACTCCCAAGCAGAGATGCTGTCAGCTTTCTGAAGATCAGCTTTCTCAGTGGAAAAATAGCATCCAAGCGGGGGTATTTCACCCTATTTTACGGTAGCCAGTGTGCAAGAGTCGATCAATAAAGAAACCGCAATGTCCTCTACCATTTTAAACAGCACCCATTAATCAGTCTGTTGTTTCTCTCAGCTGTGATGAGCTGTAATGCTGAAGTTGTTCATTTAAAGCCGTTTAAAGCTATTTCCTAGCTTTAATAGTGTAGTTTAGACAAGCGATCACAAAGAGCTGTTTTATAGACACTGGCTGATGCGGATTCATTTCACGTGACCTAACTGGCTCATATTACAAACAAAAAAATCTCTTTTGCCACCACCTGCTGGTTAACATGTTAAAAAAAACAAATAGTAGCTCTTAACACATCTGCACAGCTCTTACACTTTAGTTTAGACCAGCACGAACACAAGCAGTGTGATACACACACAGTGAAGCGTCAGAGTGCTGATGGTGTCAGACCATCAGTGCTCATGGAAATTCTCTCGTCCAATCAGATTTGAGGACCGGAACTAACTGTTGTATATATGTATATATATATATATATGTGTGTGTGTGTGTGTGTGTGTGTGTGTGTGTGTGAATCTAATATTTTATGATAAAGACGTGCAGCCAAAGACATTTATAGGCTATTAAAGCAAGTGAAGATTGAAAACCACTGAACCAACTGACTTGCAATGCTGCTTGTATATCTTTTATTCAAAGAATAGGTTACACTTTTGATAAAAGGGGGGAAAAGATGCTATACATGCTTGTATGAGTGTATTACCTAAAGGCATTGGGGTTTTTCTTATTGGATATTCTTGTCTAGTCTTTTCAGTTGTACTGGGATGGCAAACCTGATTTCATGGAAAAAAGTTAATAGTGCTGCTATCAAAGCCCAGACACATGAAGGGATGGTGGCAGGGCTTGTGTTGGCAGTGGAAGGAATCCATAATTAACCCCTGACCTCCTTTCATCTCTAATGGTTTAGCTTCAGACTGACGGGGGGAAATAGGTTAAAATACTCCTTACATTATGGGACATCATCTATTTCCTTATTTATTGTAACTACAGAGCTGGATAACCTGGAAGTTTTTTATTCTCATTTACTTAAATTCAGTTTTCGGGACAAAAATGTATAACTACAATTATTTTGTGTTATCTGTAAGATGCAACATGGCTCTGTGCAAATATTTCACTCTGTCAGAACAGAAAGTTGGTTCCTACTTTGTACTTTGTGTCTTTAAATACTGTGGTCTTAACTTAAACATAATTGCATTATATGTTTTATGTACATGCATATTGCTACACTGCACTTGCATAAATGTATGTATTTATTCTGTATAAACATACTGTGTGAGTGTATCTGCAGGACATAAAAAATAGTTAACAATCAAATATAGTATATCTACTATAACAACAGTATTGAAGTAGTGTAATAGTAACACATTCAATTAGCGTTTTTTAAAATAATTTTTATGGTAGCACTTTATAACAAGATTACTTATGTAAACATTAGGAAATGCATTAGGTATCATGAACTAACAAAGAAAAATATATATTTTTTTACAGTATTAATTAATCATTTTAATGTTAATACATGAAAATACAATTGTTCATTGTTATACAGAAGTTCATGTTAGTTCATAATGCATTAACTAATGTTAACAGAGACAACTTTATTTTAATGTGTTATTATATGTTAAAATTAACATTATCCAACATTAATAAATTCTGTAAAAGTATTATTCATTGTTAGTTCATGTGAATACTTTAAACAAATGTAACATTATTTCAAAAGAGTTACTATTAGTATTTATAGAAACTGTGTATTTACAGCAGTGGAGACAGAAAATGATAGGGAAAGGAGTTTTGTGTAAAGATTGTGTTCTTGTTATGCAAAAATAAATACATAAATTAATGAATACAAAAATAAAACACTAGATCCACATGCAATATTGTGCTTATTTAGAGTCTCACAGTAGCTCTTACGCAAATATTGTTGTAATTTTGCAGAACAACATGCATGTACACTATAAGTATATTGTATCAAATGATTTTAACATAAGTGCTTGATAGTTAAAGACTCAGTAATATAAAGTGTTACTTTGAAGACTTAACCTAAAGAAAAGACATTTCAGATCTGAAAATCGATGCAGAGTCCTACTGCTCCCCTTTTTTCATTCCTCAGAGATCAGGCGCATGTGATCAGACAGAATCTGACCAGTCATTTTCCCAATAATAGCTTTAGGTGTGATGTGTGGTGACATTGCTGTGCAATGCTGTTGACACATTAAGTATCCTGGGCTCCTATGGTGAAGATGTCCTTAGGCCTGATAATTTACTGCCACACATGCCTGCAAACGTGTGTGCAGATGTATGGAATATTCCCTCTGTTGTCAGAAATGGATCAAAGTTATATTTTAGAAATGACCAAGGATAACTAGTTCACTTTGCTACATGATTATTAATGGACAGTAGTTCAGTGCATAGAGAGGTACATCTGCATGATGTGTTCAGATATGTAAGAAGGAATGAATTAAAAAATATATATATATATTAATTGTATTTGATTACATAATAGTTGGCTTAAAATAAGCATCTCAAAAAGCCTTAAAGTGATAGTTCATCCCAATCATTTATTCACCCTCATGTTGTTTAAAAACTATATGAATTTCTCTATTTCAGATTTAAAGGGGTCCTTAAATGTATGTATCATGATTGGATACATTCTTAGCAGCCTTACCTTTCAACTTGCTGCACTAAAGTATATCTCAGTGTCTCTAAAAGGAGATCATATTATTTGTTAATGTTTCCTCACACACTTCTCTATGAGACCAGGAAAGGAAAGAGCACACTTAAATTATTTATCACATAAGCTACAGAGCCCAGACACCCTTTCCACAGTGGTCTGGACTGATAAAAAGACTGAAAGAGCTATACTTAGAGCTATAGTTATAGCTTCACTAACTGAGGTGAAGGGATGAGATAGCCTCAAATACAAAATTTTAAACTACATGTTGCTGGGTGATCAGTGCTGCTCCGCACATCCAAATGAGACATGACATTTTCTTGACAGGCTTGCTTACTTGTAGCGATTAATAATTTATTATCGGCATACATAAAGTATGTCAGGCTAGAGTGTAATCGTTGGAGTCTCATTAGTTTGAAGGGCATTTGGTTGTCACTCATCTTTACAAAACATCCTTATATATGAGTGAATGTCAGCAGTATCTCAAGGTCTATTGTCTTGATGGATCAGTGTGTAGCCAATCACAACAGGAATCTTAAGTACACTTTCTGAGTTGCCTTTTTTGTTTGTTTTTTAGTTTTTTACACTTTGTGTTCCAAAGTATCTGTTTAGTAGAAATGTGGAGAATGAAGATTTTAGCTTAAAACATATTCTTTCCAAGAATGTGCAAGTGTAACTATGTTGTCCTTGTCAATCTCTGCATGTGTCTATGGATTCACCTGATAGAGATACAGTATATTGCGCTGTTCCATTCTGATAGAATTCACCTCAAAACAAACAGAACCTGTTAGTTTATCGAGCACAGTGTAAAATTTCTTCAAGGAGTAGTGATTTCCTAAGATGAACCTCAAACTACTTTCCTATGCAGTGGGTTCAATAGAAAACATCCTTTGAAATTATGTTTGCAGTTACACAGCTGGGCTGAAATGCATTAAATGTCATTCATAGGCACAGACAAGAGTGATGGCTCTAAGCCATGCTCTGTCCCTGTTAATTAAAGTGAGTACAGCTTTTAGACATTGCCACACGTTTGTCAGAATGCCACAGAGAATGATAATAGTGCTTGTAAATATATGTTGCTGGAAGGTCTTAAGCACTCATAATACCAGACAGATTGAATGCAAACAACAATGTAATGTCAGTGAATTTCCTCCATTTCCCATACTGTAAAGCTTGTCATAAACAGTATGAGTATTAGCAACATCGCAGTTGAAAGATCAAATGTAAAAAAAATCTGAACAGATTTTGTTTTCCTATTATATTATATGATATGATATTATATAAAATCAAACTCAAATGTAATTTTAAAATAATATTTTGGGTTCAATACGAGTTAAGCTCAATTGACAGCATTTGTGGCATAATATTGATTATCACAAAATAAAATTTTGACTTGACCCTCTTTTTCTTAAAAAAAAAAAAAAATCGGGGAAATACTGATGCAGTTACCATTTAAGTCAATGGGGCAATAAGTAAATGCTAAAATACTCAGTGTTTCAAAAGTATTGCCATGAGACGCAAACAAAATGTGAGTTAACCCTCTGGGGTCTGAGGGTGTTTTGGGCCCTGGAGAAGTTTTGACATGCCTTGACATTTGTGCTTTTTTCAGTTGTTTAAAAACATATTAATGGCTAAAGTCTGATAACACTGTATTCAGCACAAACTGGGCTACAATAATATGTGAGCAACATGTATGTACAGGTTTGTATTTTTGAGAAAATAAGGTTTATGCGTGGTTTTGAAAAAACAAAAATGTAAGTCACTGAAATAAGGTCATATAACACATACTAAATGTTTGTCCACAAGACTTTTAAGAACTGGATCTTGTAGCCTAGAGTTTTTGCTACACAATGATGTGAAAACCATCCTATTCACTCATTCATACAAAACAATATAGTAATTGAACTTTTGTAAGACAATTTTAGTGTTAGAAAGTTAATATGCGAGGAGGCGTGAACTATCACGAATATTTATGTGACAAAAAAAACACTCCTCTGGGCCCATCAATGAGGAATGTGACAAAGAGAATGAATGAGGAGACTTAATGATCAAAATAAAGTTTTAAGTTAAAAGAAGTAATCTGACTATACATTTTCTTTACACAAAGACTTTACTTAATTTTAGACCTACACTACCGTTAAAAGAAGTCACTTCTGCTCACCAAGACTGGATTTATTTGATCCAAAATACAGTAAAAACATTGTATGAACTCTTTTTACAATTTAAAAGAACAGTTTTCTATTTGAACATATTGTAAAATGCAATTTGTGATCACAGCTGAATTTTCAGCATCATTACTGCAATCTTCAGTGTCACATGATCCTTCAGAAATCATAAGATGGTGATTTTCTAATATGGGCATATTTAAAGTGCGTTTTACTCATTTAACCTGAACGCATATTTGAAAGTACAAGCTTTGTTGATGGTAACGAGGCAGCATAAACACGTTAAAATATAATCTAAACATTCATATTATTTTTATATCATATTACATATCATATTTATATCATATAGCATACAATGTAAATGCCTGCTTTAGCTGAAACAGCATTTAAATGTAACTAAAACTTGCCTTTTAGGATATATTTCAAATGTCAATACTTTGAATTCTGTCTGGAAACAGTCCCACTAGTAAAATATGTAAGTTTATATAAAATAGCACGTCAGCTAATGAAAACTAAATTACTTACTCGTCCGAAATTGTATCCTCTGCTGGATCAAGTCTCTCTTCAAAATACAAACGTTCATCGGGGAAAGGAGTTTGATAAAATTACGTACGAACTTTTTCTGTGTAAAGTTATATCCAATTTTACAACATTGTTGCAATGACAACGTTTCACTGGTGTCAAAAACCTTAGAAGCTCATACACCTAGGACAGTATTCAGCCAAAAAAAAAGGCTGTTTTATTCTACGTGGGCCAGGGGTGCCTTCGTGGGGGCTGCCATTTTAGAATCACATGACCAACTGAATACTACCACAGAGTATTTATCAGAGATGGGCCACTCCTAAAACAATTATGGGAGAAATTGGAACGCCCAAGCACAAAGTGCTCAAAGTGCCCAACAGTCAATGGATGTAGAAAGGAAGTCCCGCCTTACAAGAAAAAGGGGCAATAGATACAGACATCGCCCGTCAACCAACCTGAGAATGCGTATGCACTTTAACTATATAAGCTGGGAAATTTGAGGTTTTATCGTAGTATGAGGTAAATCACAATTTATAATTCCAGAATTGTCAAATTTTATTAGTAATTTGAAAAGCTGTATGTTCTTTCCCCATTCAAGTAGATAGGAGCTGCAATATCATTACTGGAAATAGCCTCCTGAGAGCATTCCAAAGATGGCTGGCTAGAAAGAATTTGATGCTTCTCGCTTGATCTCAGTAACTGTCTTGTTATTGGGCTCTTGGATTAAATGAATCATGTCTGATTGTGAACAGTGATTTTCTACAATAGCATCTATAACTGAAAACGATTCATTTTGAATCATACTGCATCCAAGATGACACAAAACAAAAAGTTACTCAGTGCACTTTTAATGTAAGTGCTTTTATAAAACTATAAACTTCAAATTTTTGCCTTTAACCCCTACAAAAATCAGACCCATTCACTTTTATTGTAAGTGTCTCACTTTGACCTTGATGTTTCCTTTTTTTTTAAAGGAGGGACTATATATATATATATGTATATATATATATATATATATATATATATATATATATATATATTTAATCAGCATTATGCCACAAATGCTGTCAGCTTGACCACATTTGTTGTGACAGATGTTGGAATGAGAGAGACTAGGATAGTAAAATTATCGGATGACATTTCAATGATGTAATAACTGGGAATGATTCATGACACAGATGAGCCTGATGCCACATAAAATTGGACTCTTGCCTGTGCACACCTCAGTTGCTGAACATTGCTTATTGGTCATGACAGCCATGCATTTTCATGCAACAATGTCAATTTTATTCCTTTATTATCTTACCTAGATGACTGATATCGTTAAAGACGCTGTTTTCATAAAGAAAATAGTAATATCCTCTGCTTCACCATATGCATTATAAGCAAACAAAGAGATAAATAAACTGGATGAAAATTTCACAAACCTGGATGTATAGTAAAAGACTGGAGTTACACACTGTGAAAATACTTAATAATCGGCCATTTAAACAATGTTTTCCATGCTTGTTCAATGAACCATAAACAATTAATGAACATGCACCTGTGGGATGTCCATTAATACACTATCAGCTTAAAGATGGTAGGCAATTAAGGTCACAGTTACAAAAATTTAGGACACTAAAGAGACCTTTCTACTAACTCTGAAAAACACCAAAAGAAAGATTCCCAGAGTCCCTGCTCATCTGTGTGAACGTGCCTTATGCATGCTGCATGGAGGCATGAGGACTGCAAATGTGACCAGGGCATTAAATTACAATGTCAGTACAGTGAGATGCATAAGACAGCGCTACAGGGAGACAGGAAGGACAGCTTATCATCCTTGCAGAGCCAGACCACATGTAACAACACTTGCACAGGACCGGTACATCCTAATATCACAACTGCGTGACAGGTACAGGATTAGAGAGTTACACAGTATCTGGGACCATCATACACAGAAAATGCACAATCCCTCCATCAATGATCAGACTGTCCGCAATAGGCTGAGACAGGCTGGACTGATGGCTTGTAGGCCTGTTGTAAAGCAGGTCCTTACTAGACATCACGGCAACAACGTCTTCTATGGGCAAAAACCAACCTTCTCTTGACCAGACAGGACTTGAAAAAAGTTCTCTTCACTGATGCGTCGCAGTTTTGTCTCACCTGTGGTGATGGTTGGACTTGTGTTTATTGTCGAAGGAATGAGTGTTACACCAAGGCCTGTTCTCTGGAGCTGGATCAATTTGGAGGTGGAGGGCCTGTCATGGTCTGGGGCAGTGTTTCACAGCATCATCGGACTGAGCTTGTTTTCAATGCAGACAATCTGAACACTGTGCGGTACAGGGAAGACATCCTCCTCCCTCATGTGGTACCCTTCCTGCAGGCTCATCCTGACATGACCCTCCAGCATGACAATGCCACCAGGCATAATGCTAGCTAAAAATAAAAGCTTATATATATATATATATATATATATATATATATATATATACACTCACCTAAAGGATTATTAGGAACACCTGTTCAATTTCTCATTAATGCAATTATCTAATCAACCAATCACATGGCAGTTGCTTCAATGCATTTAGGGGTGTGGTCCTGGTCAAGACAATCTCCTGAACTCGAAACTGAATGTCAGCATGGTAAAGAAAGGTGATTTAAGCAATTTTGAGCGTGGCATGGTTGTTGGTGCCAGACGGGCTGGTCTGAGTATTTCACAATCTGCTCAGTTACTGGGATTTTCACGCACAACCATTTCTAGGGTTTACAAAGGATGGTGTGAAAAGGGAAAAACATCCAGTATGCGGCAGTCCTGTGGGCGAAAATGCCTTGTTGATGCTAGAGGTCAGAGGAGAATGGGCCGACTGATTCAAGCTGATAGTAGAGCAACTTTGCCTGAAATAACCACTCGTTACAACCGAGGTATGCAGCAAAGCATTTGTGAAGCGACAACACGCACAACCTTGAGGCGGATGGGCTACAACAGCAGAAGACCCCACCGGGTACCACTCATCTCCACTACAAATAGGAAAAAGAGGCTACAATTTGCAAGAGCTCACCAAAATTGGACAGTTGAAGACTGGAAAATGTTGCCTGGTCTGATGAGTCTCGATTTCTGTTGAGACATTCAGATGGTAGAGTCAGAATTTGGCGTAAACAGAATGAGAACATGGATCCATCATCCCTTGTTACCACTGTGCAGGCTGCTGGTGGTGGTGTAATGGTGTGTGGGATGTTTTCTTGGTACACTTTAGGCCCCTTAGTGCCAGTTGGGCATTGTTTAAATGCCACGGCCTACCTGAGCATTGTTTCTGACCATGTCCATCCCTTTATGGCCACCATGTACCCATCCTCCGATGGCTACTTCCAGCAGGATAATGCACCATGTCACAAAGCTCGAATCATTTCAGATTGGTTTCTTGAACATGACAATGAGTTCACTGTACTAAAATGGCCCCCACAGTCACCAGATCTCAACCCAATAGAGCATCTTTGGGATGTGGTGGACCGGGAGCTTCGTGCCCTGGATGTGCATCCCACAAATCTCCATCAACTGCAAGATGCTGTCCTATCAATATGGGCCAACATTTCTAAAGAATGCTTTCAGCACCTTGCTGAATCAATGCCACGTAGAATTAAGGCATTTCTGAAGGCGAAAGGGGGTCAAACACAGTATTAGTATGGTGTTCCTAATAATCCTTTAGGTGAGTGTATATACATATATATATATATATATATATATATATATATATATATATATATATATATATATATACACGAGTTCGGCCCACCAGGGAACCACTCTCCAACCTCTCCTGCAGGAATGAGAGCACTGACCTGACTGCACACCTCTGTGAGTCTTCAGACCGGGAAGAACACCAGTTCACGAACAAGTGCATCTTAAGGGAGTAAAGTTGCCTGGTAGAGGGAGCTCTGGCTTTGTTGATCGTGTCTATGACTGTAGGTTGTAGGCCACTTAGATCTTCTGCATCCCATCCAGGGTCCAGACATGGAGGTTCCAGAGGTCTGGGCATGGATGCCAGAGTGTGCCCCGTCCCTGAGAAAGAAGGTCCTTCCTCAGGGGAATTGCGAGGAGTTCAAGATCCAAGAACCAAGTCTGAGTGGGCCAATAGGGGGCCACCAGAATGACTTCTTCCTCGTCCTCTCTGACCTTGCACAGCAGCCATGCAAGAAGACTCACTGGGGGAAATGCATACTTGAGCAGCCCCCGGGACCAGCTGTGTGCCAGCGCGTCTGTCCCGAGGGGAGCCTCTGTTCGGGTGTAACAGAGCGGGGAGTGGAATGTCCCTCAGGAGGCGAACCGGTCTACCTGTGCTTTGTCGAACCGTTCCCAAATCAGCTGGACCAACTGGGGGTGAAGCCTCCACTCTCCGCTGGGCGTAACTTGTCGCGACAGCTCATCTGCTACCATGTGAGTGGTGTGTAGCGACTTGAGTCGCTGCTTGCTCCAAAGGAGGAGATGGAGGGCGAGTTGTGACATGTGACGGGAGTGCACGCCTCCATGGCGATTTATGATTTTATGTCTGCACGCGCTTGATGGTGAGGCGCGCTACCATTGAGACTGAGTCTAGCTCCATGCCGAGAAAAGAGATGCTCTGAACCGGGGCGAGCTTGCTCTTTTCCCAGTTGCCTTGAAACCCTAGGAGGCTGAGGTGCCTGAGCACCTGGTCCCTGTGGACACATAGTAACTCTCAGGAGTGGGCCAGGATGAGCCAGTCGTCAAAGTAGTTGAGTATGCAAATGCCCACTTGCCTTAGCGGGGCAAGGGCTGCCTCTGCGACCTTCATAAAAACATGAGGGGACAGGGACATGCCGAATGGGAGGACCTTGTACTGATATGCCTGGCCGTCGAACGCAAACCGTAGAAAGGGTCGATTTTGAGACAAGTTTGAGACATGGAAGTACGCGTCCTTCAGGTCTACCGCTGCTAACCAATCTTGATGCTGGATGCAAGTTAACTCTTTCCCCGCCAAACACGGAATTTTCCGTGTTTTATGAAAAAACGCTTCCCCGCCAAACACGGAATTTTCCGGGTTTCCATGTTTTAGGTGTTATACGGTAAGGAAGACCCCTGCGCATGTTTTGAAAGAGTACGCAACTCTTTGATCAAAGAAACAGACTGTGATCGTCTCAAACATGAAGAAGTGGAGTATTGAGAAGCTCAAAATATCAGACATAAACATGCCTTTTCTCAGCTTTTTGTCTGAAATGTTGTTTTTGACAAAACCTACCTCTGTTCAAGTCGCAATAAAAAAAGAACAAATGAAGATAAAATAAAATCGTTTTTTTTTGCC
The DNA here is from genome assembly GCF_025860055.1 of Xyrauchen texanus. Classification (NCBI taxonomy): domain Eukaryota; kingdom Metazoa; phylum Chordata; class Actinopteri; order Cypriniformes; family Catostomidae; genus Xyrauchen; species Xyrauchen texanus. The sequence continues at coordinate 14,056,961 of NC_068298.1, read as the reverse complement.
TAAAAGCAGAGGCTCAGATCTTTATTGTGATATATAGCATCTTCATATATTCATGGAAGAAAATATTCTGCGGGCCATTAAAATTTAGCGAAAATCGTCAAAAACCCTGGCGGTGGCTGGCAACTTTTTTTTAAAAACGCTGGTGGGGAAAGAGTTAAGATGTGTCTTTGCTTGAGCATTTTGAAAGGGAGTTTGTGCAAGGCCCGTTTGAAAACTCGCAAGTCCAAGATCGGTCGGAAGCCACCGCCTTTTTTGGGTATGATGAAGTAAGGTCTGTAGAAACCCTTCTTCATCTCGGCAGAACACAAATTAAGATATTTAGAAGAATATCTCAGCTATTTTTGTCCATTCAATGAAAGTGATTCATTGCTAACATATTGAAGCTCCACAAATCATATAAATCAGCATAAAAGTAGTCTAATCCATGTGCCTCCAGTGGTTTAATCCATGTCTTCGGAAACTATATTGTCCTCCTTTTGATATACAATGTTCAACATAAATTTAGTTCTTGTATCTTTTAAGCCCAGAAATAGATGTATTCTCATTCTAATGCATGATGTACAATTTCCTTAAGTTTGTGACTGGTGGAATATTCTGCCTAAAGTATTGCTCTACAAATGTTGATCTTTATAAAGGCTAAGCATAATTATACATTATTTTATCATCCCTACTATCCTGGTAATTTATTATACCAATTAACACACTCTCTACATCAGGGGTTGGTATTATTAAAAAAGTTAACAATATTTAAAAACAGTATTATTATGAAATATATTATTAATGGGATTCAAACGAGAGCTGAGTAAAGTGTGACCTTTCAATCAATTTACATGGAATTATGTGCACAGAATCCTTGATAAATCACAAATTATGTTGGTAAAGTTAACATGTACGGAACTATTAATGGATGGTTTCCAAGTGCAAAATTTGGATGCATGCTCGAAAATGTCAAGACATTGCACTTATGGTCTTTGCAAATTGTGTGCATAAATTCATGTGCCTTTGCACCTTGTTTCAGGATAATACAACTCAACAACTGAAACACTGCCTTACGTTCAGTTTGCAACCTCAGCAATGCAAACTCAAATAAGAACAGTGATATGCATTTATTGATTGCAATAATCATCCATCAGAGGTTAATTAAGTGTTGCCATATATTTCCATTATTGGTTTTCAAGCATGTCACCAAAAAGGATCTTAAAAAAAAAGAAAGAAGAAGAAAATTTGTCCAAGGATGTATTAAGGACCTCCAATAGACAGCATATTAAAAATATGTCTGACATTGACGCTAAGATGAGAACCAACAGATTAATGATAAAAGTGTTGTCTTACCTTTTATTTATTTAATTAAAAATATTTTCCTAACATAGCTAATGTTTTCTAATGCATAATTGCAAAATAAATTAATGTTTGAACCATGCAAATTAAAAGTGATTACTGGATACATTTAAAAATTCATTTTTATAATGGGAAATCTGCCAATTGTGCTTATCACACTATTCATGAAGTAGTAGGAGAGGGCAAAAGAAGCTTCACAACAAACATTGGAAACATACACACACAAACACACAGAGTAGGACACTGTTCTGGAAGGCTTGACCTCCTGCATTCTTACTGCTCAGGGGAACAGCACAAGCTGACATGGTCCCAGATATAATGTGACGTTTGTGACAGAAAAAAAGAATGGCAACACCAAAGAGGGGCCTCAGATATGACAAACATTTAGATGTTATTACACAGTTACAGTGAATAACTACTGTGCCATTCAAATCATGGCCGCATGGCCACTGGCAATACCAACAAGCCACCTAATCCCAGCAGACAGCAGAGGTGCACATCAAGCACAGCAACAAATTCAATAATTGACAAAAGATAATGAAGAGTTAGAGAAGACGCACCAGGCTTCCTACTGCGACTCGGCAGTTACTCGCTCTCCACAGAGTTTCTCTGATACTCTTTATAAATTTTATTTCCATGTTGGAGAGCATGATTATAGACCAGGGTAATATGTATAACCAGCAATCTGCAACCTGAAAGTGAATGTAATTAATTTTCAAGGGTACAATTGATTTGTTGATGGGATAAAATGCAGTGTGTATTCACTGCTGCTTGACAGTTATTTTAATATCACGTGCAGGTTTAATAGTTCTTTGGCATGGTTGCCTCTCTCTCTTATGCACTTTCTCTTCTCCTTAATTGTATTCTTTTTGTAGATGATTGCTGCAAAGTTTGATCATTTGATTGGATGGCACATTAATCAAACAGCTTTTATTCAAGCAATAACTGCTACATTCATTACCTCAGACAAAAATCAATCTAAATCTTTCAGTGGAAATTTTTATTTTAAAATGTAATGCAATTTGAGTGTGATATCTCTGAGAGTTACATACATGATTATGGCAAGAAAGATTAAGCTTGGAATGTAACAGATTTAGAGAGATGTTTGCTTGTGGAAGAAATATATCTCAATTATGATATACTATAAAAACCAAAGCACTCTACTTCTTTTACAAGATCAGGAATTTCTGAGGAAATTAAATTGGTTGTCCTTAAAGAAGACTTTTTTTCTTTTAATTAAAGTGAACTAATCCACAGTTTCTCATTTAGACTCCATTGATGTCACATGCACTAATCACTACAGTTAAGTGCCTTGCAAGCACAACCAGTGTAAAGGGGGAAAATAAGCTCACAGTGGGTTTTGAGTGAATTGACTAGCCTGACTGCTGATCAATCACCTTTTTTTACTTTACACACAGTTTTAAGGGTCACTTCGACGTTGTGTCAAAGAAGCGACAATAGGGGTCTCTCTTGAGAGCCTCACACACCTGCCTGGAGTACGGTCCGGCAGACACCAATGTCATCCTAGGATCGTGACCGGGCTACATGCCAAAGGTTCCTACGACCCCCTTCAGGGACCAAGTAGTGAACCTGCAGAGGGGCAGACCCAGCCTTTTTGTTTCTATGTGGACCGCACATAGAGCTTTAGATGTTCTGAGCTGCTCTTTGTCTGCTTTGGTGGACAGCAGAAAGGAAATGCTGTCTCCAAACAGAGGCTTTCCCACTGGGTGGTTTATGCCATCGCATTGTCCTATCACACCCAGGCCATGCCCGCCCCTTGCGGGGTCGAGCACACTTGACAAGAAGTGTGGCATCCTCATGGGCACTGGCCAACGGCACCTCCCTAGCAGACATATGCAGAGCAGCGGGCTGGGAACACGCAATACCTTTACGAGATTTTACACTATCAGGGTTGAGTCAGTCTCGTCCCGTGTTTTCTCAAGTCCGAGCTGGTAGAACTCGGTAAAGCGGACCAACTGACTGGGTGTACCACTTGCACCTATTGCCTTTCCCCTCCACTGAGGCGATCATGTGCGCTCTTATCCCAGGAGATCCCACTAACTCGGCTCCCTGGATGACTCCTCCCTAGCACCATGTCTGATGTGATGCTGATCGCGATTTCATAATAAGGTATGAAGTCCCGTTTTGATATTGCATGTTTTCGCACTTCTGGCACAAATAAACAAATTGCTGTTTCCAGAGGATTGCTATCATGCAACAGAGATCGGATACCAACATCGAACACTTAGACCTTCGAAAAGACGTATAATCTGTTAAGATTAATCGCATATCCATGCATGTATATATCAGAATGCAAATATATTAAACGTAAGCAGAGTGACGTCACTCCCAAGTGTGAACAAATACGCATCAACGGGTTAATATAGCCTTCACCAAGCCTTGTGAAAGAATTTATTTCGTTCGGTACAACATTTCGATGAGGTTCCCAGAGCGCCTCCAAGGGCGCATTTACGCGATCCATAATACGCAGCATTTTCTTACTACAGACATACTTCCGTGTTCTCATCGCTAGCACCACTGTTGCAGCGCGCCTCTGACACCTAGCGGTAGGCTCCGCACCGCTTCCCCTTATCAGATTATCTATCACTAGCGTAAGGCATAACGCTATGATCAGGTCATACAGCAAGTAATTCCCATCTCATGGCATACTTACATTTTATTATCATTCAGGCATCATCAAAGAGCAGAAATTCATTGACATGTCTTCACAAATCATTCACTCATTGTGGTCAGACCACTACAGCAACAACTAATCAGAACCGATATGATTGACAGCGTAAATGCCGGAATTCAGCCATACATGTATAGGAGGGCGTGCGTGTGTGTATCTGGTCTCCGGAATACTGTAAGAGAGAATGGTAACTTGCACATCAGCCGTCGAATCAGCTATCAAGCACATTCGATTTGCAAATATTCACAAAATATAAAGTGCGATATTGCATCTTCAGGTCATAAAGGTGGGACATGAACTGATCCATGCTCGAGAATCACATTCTTGAAGATCCCGATTCATATCAACACACTTTCACAAAGAGTATTGTGCAAATGATTTGCACAAACATACACAAATTTTTGTATGTTTTGGGACACTTCCTTCAAAAACTAAACTGTCCACTGCATCTTCAGGGCTCTATGCTGGGAGTACATGAAGACTCTTATGTTCCTTTTACAGCCAACAACAAAACTCATGAAGCTGGGACATTATTCTTCTCACCGTATTTGCTCCAGCTCGAGGAATAAGAGGGAGGAGAGAGAGAGCGAGAGAGAAGAAAGGAAAAAAGAAAAAGAAAACACAATGAGCCATGTCTCTACATCACACACTATTCTCTAACCATGCAAGCTTCCCCCCTAAAGAAAAATGGCAGGATCAGGTCTATTTGCACGTCGTTCTCTGGTCAGTTTGGGTCTCCTAATGCAATCTCCAGCCCTATCAGGCCACCTCAATTTTGCCATGCTTATCATTCATCAACGCCACTCCTTCATTTTTCCGCCTCCTCACACAAGGCTCATACCATAGACGGCCAGTCCTACCCACCAATCGACGATGGCTGCCGAGAATCTCCGGATGACACGCCCCTTTTCTTGGACATGGCTCCCTCCATAGGATTCAGGGGTTGCCGTCTTGGACCATGGTTCGCATGGGAATGGCCAGAATTATACTTTCTTCAATATAGCTTCCTACGCTCCAGACGCTCTCTTCGAAAGTTATCCCATTGTTAGATATTTCATAATTTCATGTATTTAATAAATGTTCTTGATCTACAATCCCTATCTCGATGCGGCTCAGCGGAGGGAAGAAAGAAGTGACACCGAGACCCAAGCTTCAAATCCTTCCTCGCCATTCGTACAGCACTTCATCATATGGTCCAGCAAACAACCTTCCCCTCTACCCTCCAATGAAATGGTTCTTTACCCTATATGGGGTAAAATATATGTTTGTGTTCAGAAATAGGAAATACATTCCCAGAAACACTGCAGCCTCGTTTTGCGAAGACACAGCAAGCTATGTCTACGGCCAGCGTCATATGGGTTCCCTCCAGAAATGCAAACGCATCGTAGTCATGAGACAATTCCACAGTCGTCACTACAATCAATATAGGCTGGCCCTCCTCGAACCATCATGTCCACTATGAGACGCCCTCGCTTTACAGGAGTTCCACAGACCAGCTTCCACGGGCACCCTTCGAGGTATACTGGAATCTACAATGAAGATGCTCATTGTACTTGACCATTATGATCAAGTACCATTATGTATGGCTCTACACACGTTGTCCCCTTCGGCAAAAATGCCTCAAACAATGCCGGCCTAAAGTAAAGATTCTGCTCAACCAGGGGCTCTTGACAGAGTGCCCAAAATCACACTCGAGGACAAAGAGGAAATGCACAGGGACGAAATCAAACTCGAGGAGAAAAAAGGAGAAAAAACTGCTTTCCCATTGCAAAGGCTTCACACAACCATGCCAGAGGTATTGCAACTTTCATGTCAAATTCTGACGCTTGCATCTCTTATTTTCTCCTCCAGAATGAATGCCTAAGACAAGACCTGGTTCATACCAAACTGTATCATCTCTTATGGGGGTAGTATACTACTTTCTCTCTTTTTGGGGGTAGGCTCCTCGCCCCTGCCTCCTATCTCTGGCAGGACATGACGGTTCCGGGTACAACTCCCTCAGACCGCCGGACGGGGCCTATGCCAAAGAGAGAGACTTTACTTTCTGTTTTACATCTATCAAATAAATGACATCTTAAACTTCACTCAAGCCTGCGTGTCATCCCGATAGAAATGGAAGCGCAGCGTAGTTCTAACGGGAAGACTAGCAGCTGTACATCATCACATCATTAGCTGGGTACTTCCTAGCCAATCGCATGTAAGCCATTGCTTTACATTACTTTCTGTATTACATCTATCAAATAAATGGCATCTTAAACTTCACTCAAGCCTGCATCTCTTCCCGATAGAACCAGACTTATCAGTTCAGGGTTCTGCCCTTCGGCCTTTCCCTAGCCACTCAAGTTTTAACAGGGTTCATGAAGGCTGCCCTTTCACCCCTATGTTCCCAGGGGTTGCGGATCCTACCATACCTGGACACCTGGTAGAGACAAGAGGCCAGGCTGTGCAGGATACCCTGCTGCTGCTAGATCATGTCGTCAGGTTGGGTCTCTCAGTGGACGGGGCAAAGTGTTCTCTGTCTCCCATGCAGTTAATCACGTACATCAGAATGTCAATCAGTTCTGTCAATATGCGTGTCTCTCAGTCTCAGTAACGGACGGCAGACATCCTGCAGCTTCTTGTTCAGTTTCGTTGGGTATGCATCTCTCCGGTATGTTACTGAGGTTGATCAGGATGCTCACGGTGGCCACTCATGTGGTTCTCCTGAGGGCTGCTTTACTTGTGACCCCTGCAGGTGTGGAACAACAGTTGGACCCATCCAGTCATCGTCATCGACGGATTGTAGTGTTTACCATTGCATGCATGCCTTTTGGCAGTAGAAGTCACTAGCCTGTTTGACAGCAGACGTTCCTCTAGGCATTGTTTCCTTTCTGTCGGGAGGTAAAAACAACCTATGCATCTCTCATGGGTTGGGGTGCAGTTTGGAATCACAGAGACATTAGTGGTCAATGGTTGGAGGTAGTCTATGGAACACATCAACCTGCTGGAGATGTGTGTGGTTTTCTGGCTTTAAAACACTTCTTTCCGGTGCCTGCAAGCCGCGCTTGTGCTCTCGGAAAACACATCTACAATTTTCCATCTGAACTATCAAGGAGGCACAAAGTCAGAGAGCTTGCTACGACACACAACATTCTCAACAGGTTACTTCCCTGGTTTGCATCACTGAGGGCTGTTTAACTGCCTCTGCTCTGTCCAGAAACTGGCTACATCCAGTTGAATGCTTCACCTAGATATAGTTCAGAAGATCTGGCAAAAGTTTGGAATGTCAGAAGTGGACCTATTTGCTTCAGAGAAACAACCCACGGCCTGTTTGGTTTTCCCTTAAGGAAGCGTCCAGTCCGTCGGGACGTGACGCACTGTCACACTACTGGCCGGAATGGCTGTTGGAGGAGACGCTTCACAGAATTGCTCAAGGCAGACACAGGGTGCTTCTGGTAGCACCACAGTGGTTGTCCAGACAATGGTTTCTCCTGCTTCTATCTTTGTTGGTGGGCAGACCAAGGCAACTTCCCCCCAGGAAGGACCTGTTATCCCAACTGGATGGCCGTATTGGGCACCCAGAAATGGCCTGTCTATAGTTATGGATTTGGCCTCTGGGACATCTCACTCTTAGCAGACTGTGGGCCCTTGGTCGTTCACACTGTTTCCAATGTGAGGGCTGCTTTTACATGACTACTTTATGCCTGTCACTGGAAATATTTCTGTTTATGGTGCAAGAGTTGTGATTTTGACACTATGCACTGCACAATTTCAGCATTTTTTCGTTTTCTACAAAGTCTCTTGGACAGTGGCAAGGCGGCTTCAACCCTAAATGTTAATGTTGCAGCCATTTCATCATACCATTCGCCTATTAATGGTTTTTCTCTGTGCTCCCACAGTCTAATTTGCAGCTTTTTGAAGGGTGATATATGTCTTAATCCTGCTCGTACTCCCCACTCTCCAGTGTGGGACTTACCTCTGGTGCTGGAGTCTCTTTGTCTACCTCCTTTTGAGCCATTAGAGGAGGCAGACCTTAAGTGTAAGTCTTTCAAGTGACTTTCCTTCTTGATGTTCTCTGCAAAATGAGTTAGTGAGCTTCATGCATTGTCCATCAGTCAGTCGTGCATGAGATGGACAACCTCATGGCACTGGTGTCACCCTCTGGCCCAACCCGACTTTCCTTGCTAAGGTGCTCCTTCAACAGTTTATTAATCAGTCCATTGAGCTGTGTTCTTTCCAGCCACCAGTTCTTGAACCATATTGAGAGACGTTTACTGTAATTGTGTCCTGTGCAAGCTTTGAGGTGTTCTGTAAATGCTACTGCACAGTTGAGATGATCTGATCAGTTTTTTGTTTGTTATGGTGGTGTTAAAAAGGGTGCCACTCTTTACAAACAGAGTCTGTCACGGTGAGTTGTTGAGGTTTCTGCCATGGCGCACAAGAAGGCTCAACCACCCTTGCCTGGGGCAGTCACTTTCCATTCCACCAGTGCTCTTTCCTCTTCATGGGCTGCCTTTTGGGGAGTTTTCATTACTTACTTCTGTGCTGTAGCCTCCTTGTTCCTTCATGAGTTTTTACAATGTCAACGTTGCCTCATCCCAAGACGTAAGCTCTGCTGTTCTCCGGTGATAGCCACTGTGTTTTCGGATGAGTTATCCCTCATACCTTTGTTGGTATTGGTCATCCACTACTATAGCAATGTCTCATCCCTCAGATTGTCTTAAGTCACGAAGTGACTTAGTTGATATGTGTATTTGACCTATCTGGCTTGTGCTGTGATTATCCACTACTAAAGCACCATTTCTGGTGGTCATCCGGAATTCACAGAACCACGGTTACATCCGTAACCAGCATTTTCTCTTTCATGTTATGGTGGCACAGCAGTTTAAATTGAGTAATGCTGAGCAAGTAAGGTAAAGTCAAAATATTTACAGCAACATACTTGAATACACCCAGTTTAATGACACAGACTTATGAAGGTAACTATATGGCCCCCCTTGAGTACTGATGTTTGTTACCAACACTGTAACACAAAAATGCATGAAATGTTTGTCTTTTTTGTGTTACATAACTTACCCATCATAGCCATGTTTGCAATTACTTTTAACCATCCTGATCATAGTGTAATTTTTGGTGGATGTAAGAAGTCAGTTACTCTAAAGTTCACACAATTCACTAAACTGTGGACATTTTTCACCAATTTTTGACAACCAGAAAGTGTCCACATGCTTTTTGTATTAATTTTGCACAACATCTGTTGCATATGATTTAAAACCTAACTAATTACTTGTTGTGAAATATTTTTCTATAAATGTGTGATTGTTGTATATTTCTGTGTAAAATCACAATGCAAAGACATGCATTTTAAGTGTGCCTTAGAGCCCAAATAACTTGTGTGGTCACTGCTTGCAAACAGATGCAACAAACAGGCCACAAGTAGAGGCAGATCATCTCTGCTTCTCGGCAGAAATAAAAGCCTTATTTACAAATTAGTGTTCGTGTCACATTATCCCAGGTAAATTACACACTTCCATGGTTGTGGTTTATAAGGCCTCCAGATAATCAGGCTGAAATGTTTGTGGGATCATTCGAGCTGCTCTTATTTAATGGGGCATACTGAAATCCTGTGAGGGGTCACTTATATGTCATAAAAACCTTGAGATAAGATGTAAAATCAATGACCTATTTTGTTGCTTAATGAGTTGCTGGGAGCTCATTGTTGAACAGGAAAAATTAGTTGGAGATTTTATGTCTTGCCTGTTAACAGTTGGGTTTTTGCTGTATTGCTGTTATAGAAAATATAGCACAGAGCCAAATTGAGCTCTCTAAATCTGTTCTTACTCCATATACAGACAAGTACAATTAGTGATATATTAAGACAACTAGATTATTATGCTTCAACCAAAAGGAACAACTATATCTCATCCACAATGTGCTCTAATACTGTTCCAGAGTTTTGGAAGTCAAAGATATAAAAATTGTAGACAAACAAGCAGCCTTACTGACATGTTTGATGCCAAACTGACTCTCTGATTGACTCAGTGAGCATCTTTGTACTGAATAGTGGAGTGATTTCTGTTCTTGTGGGGATAATTTGGTTGTCTGCACATAATATTGTGGCAACTGCACATGCATAGATAATGCTTTTTCTTTTTTTTTACATTGAAAAATAATTAGCAAATGGTTTGGGAGGTTAAAGCCACTGTTTCAATACCCAATATAAAAACAATCCTTGTACAATCATCTCCAATATAAGGGTGCATAAGCAAATAAGAAGGCCATTGAAAATGGAATGACTGGTATGCCATGGAGGGGAGTGCACAGTATATAGTAACATATTGAAGCTACCCAGGGATAAATTAATATAAGCTAAGGTGATGTAAAACTGATAGAGTTATACAGCTAATGTCTATAATTACAGTTTAGTGGTACAAGAGACTTTGTTTCCAACACCATTAATTATTTAGACCATACATGCACACCCACGCACACAAATGCCAGTTTAATGCACAAAAAAGCTTAATTTTGTGTTTATTTTTGCTTTAAATCATTTAATACATAGAAGTCAATTAGAGTGTGAGGCCCATCAAATAAACATTTAAAATATTTTTGCAAATCTCAACACAATACAGTTGTTTTTTATTTATTTTGCAGCATTGAGCCAAACATATGCACTTCCAAATACTGTAGGACTGTTCTACAGTATGTTCCTCACTGCTTTGGAAGTTTTAATCATATTAATGAGAAAGTTCTGCTGATCTACATCTGAATTTTAACTGTGAATGCAATCTATCTAAGATGAATGGATTACTGAAACTTGTGCCAATGTGTAGTTTTTGCATGCCAGATGGTGGGCATTTTTTTCTTAAATCAAGCAAATCTATCTCAGTATTTAGATGTCCAGCCCACACATGTTTTCTTTTTTCTTTTCTTTTTTAGGTAAACTACAGGTTTTGGTACAATTTTATAGGTAAACGTCTCGGGTTACATGTGTAACCCTTGTTCCCTGAAAAAAGCGGAACGAGATGCTGCGCTGCTAAGCGCTACGGGGAACAACCCTAATTGTGACCGAGCTGAAATAGTGTGTGTAACACGTCAATGAACATTGACCGGAATGTATAGCCTCGGCTGATGTAATCATTAGATGCACCTGCGGCCAGGCTATAAATGGATATGTCACCAGGTGTCGTCAGATACTTTTTTTTGAAGAGCAGTCCTGGGACGTCCCAGTGCGGCAAAGCAGCGCAGCATCTCGTTCCGCTTTTTTCAGGGAACAAGGGTTACACATGTAAACCGAGACGTTCCCTTTACAAAAAGCTTCACTATGATGCTGCGCTGCTAAGCGCTACGGAGAACGCAATACCCACGCCGCCGCACTTGGGGCTATCCGGACACCTATGGTTGTGCAGTGTAACACAAAAACGCGAGAGGTCTCAGACATGAGCTTGAGATGTCGACTCAAGGGCATAAGAGCCCGGAGTAGCATAAACATCTAAACCGTTACATTTTGATGAATGTGTGCAGAGAGGACCAGCCTGCCGCATCACAAACTTGTTTAGGCATGGGCTGAGATGTCGACTCAAGGGCATAAGAGCCCGGAGTAGCAAAGCATCTAACCCATAAAGTTCGATGAATGTGTGCAAAGAGGACCCGATCGCAACACAAACTTGTCATAAAAACTGATGAATGTGAGCGGAGAGGACCAGCCTGCCGCATCACAAACTTGTTCAGGCATGAGCTGAGATGTCGACTCAAGGGCATAAGAGCCCGGAGTGCAGAACATCCAAACTAGAAAAGTCCAATGAATGTGTGCGGAGAGGACAACCTGCCGCATCACAAACTTGCTGCAGAGGGAGACCTCTAGCCAAGGTTTTAGAGGAGGAGAGCCCTTTGGTAGAGTGTGCCCTGAAACCTACTGGCGAAGCTTGACCGCGTGCCTCGTAGGCCCGGGTAATAAGAACTTTAGAAGATGGAAACGCAAGCAGGTGCATTTGTGCTATGAATGCATTACTACGATCAGCCCCTCCCGAGGGGGTTGCTGGGCGACTCGGGGAGAAGTAGAGGAGACATTGCACTATCAACAGAGGCGAAGAGGTCCTCTTCTGCCCTGTAAAATCTACCAAGATCAGTTCCAAGTGGAGGGAGCCCTAGCACTTGAAATAGTCTCGATAACCTCAAGAGAAAACCCTGTGAACCTCATTTGGTACCCTTAGGGGCCAGACATGAAAGGTTTCACAATTCGGGCCAAGGATGAGAAGGTCCTCCCTGTTCGGAATTGCCCCAGGCGAGCCGTCGAGGAGAGGAATTAACTCCGAGAAACATTTCCTGTTCGGCCAGCGCAGCGCCATTAATAGGAGGCAAGACCCTTGCTGGTGAACATTGACAAGACTCCCGGGAGCAGAGAAACCGGGGAAAGAAACGCATACAGACACATTCTGGGTCATGTATGTGTCTTAACGTCCAGACCCAAGGGGGCTGGGTGATTTCAGGGAGAAGTAGAGGAGACATTGCGCTATTCATAGAGGCAAAGAGCTCCTCTTCTGCCCTAAGATCTCACCCAAACTTGTTCCAAGTGGAAAAAGCCCGGCATTTAAAAAGGTCTCGATAACCTCAGGAGAGAGCCCTGTGTCCCTCAGTTGGTACCCTTAGGGGCCAAACATGAAAGATTCCACAATTTGGGGGCAGGGATGAAATATTGCTCTGTGCCTGAGATAGAAGATCCTTCCTGTTCGGAATCGCCTAAGGCGAGCCGTCGAGGGAAGAGATTAGCTCCGAGAATCAAGCCCTGTTCGGCCAGCGCGGTGCTATCAGTAAGAGGCAAAAACCCTTGCTGGCGAACTCTGGGCAACTACTACCTTAGGGTGGAGTTCTTAACTCCCCTGTTGGTATTTTCTGTCTGGACCGTAAATCTGCTCCCATATACGGGCATCCAGGGATATAACTGACCTGAGTGACAGGAGCTTGCCCTGGGCCCTAAGGAGAACCCGACGTGTCAGAAATACAGCTGACAAGAACGTGGGTCTCCTTGATGATTTATGTAAGAGGCTACCGCTGTATTTTTCACCCGCACCAAGACATGGCAGCCTCAGGAGGAGGTATTTCAGGGCCAGAAATACAGCCATCAACCCGAGACAGTGACAACTGAGCTGACGACCCTCCTATCCCCTTAAGCTTGACGACTTAAGGCCGCTACCCCGCCCATCAGGGAGGCATCTGTTGTTAGCAGCCTGCGACAACAAGATGCACCTAGAGTGGGACCCAAGGCAGAAAACCGGGGTCTGAACCACATAGAAAGGGAACGAAGCCTGAGGCACGTAACCCTTTTTAGCCTAGGGGTTTTGGCCCTTGGAAGAAATCCACTGGCTTTTGGCCACAACAAAAACGGTCTCATAAGCAGAAGGTCCAGAGGGATCACCATGGACGCGGTCGCCCTGAGACCTGGAAATCGTTGATACTGATAACAGTGCAACCTTGACCTAGCCTGACTTTGCTCAGGGTGATCTGAATGGACTCAATCCCTATCGGGACAGTTGTGCCCGCATTGTGATTGAACTCAATATGATGCCCCGATAGACAGTGTTCTTGGCGTTGAGCCTCAACCCCAGAGAAACATTTGAGCTAAGACGATGTCCCTGTGCTGAACTGCCAGTTCCTGGAACTGCGCTAGGATCAGCCAGTCGTCTACATAATTCAGAATGCAGATGCCCCAGAGTCGCAAGGAGCCAGCGCTACATCATGCATTGTGAATGTGCAGGAACAAAGGGCTAGGCTGAGTGAAAGAACCTGACCCTGGAAGACTTCGCCCCAGAAGCGAACCTCAGGAACTTTCCATGTTGTGGCAGAACTTCTAAATGAAGTATAGAAGTGCGTCATAAGATCGATGGTGACCAGCCAAACGAGTTGTAGGGCTTAAGACACAACCGTCTTGACAGGCTTCATCTTGGACTTGAACACCCACGGGTTGTTCAAGCTTTAAGATCTAAGCCAGACGCCACCCCTCACCCTCCATGGGAAACGGGAAGTATTTAGTGTAGTAACCTAACTCTCTCTCTGGAAGGGGAACACATACCATGGCTCCTTTAACCAGGAGATTGAGTTTTTTGTTTTTACATAAAAAGAAATCCGGTTTACGGTAGTGAGAACACGCCGTTGAAACACGGAAAAGCGCCGAGTGAATTAAATCCTGATGCCCTTATAAGACCCACAGAGAAGAATATATCTGGCAGAAGTTTCCACGCTGCCAGGATCTCTGAGATGGGTATTATATTTTAACACTTCCTGTTGAGGGGTTGTTGAGTGTTTCGCATCCTGAATAAAATGCAGGAACAGCGAAAACACCCAATTTTGATGGAAGCCTCTGCAAACCGAAACACCAAGAGGTGGCGGGAATGGAGGGGCTTCGAGGGGGTACCGGGAGGGGTGAAGGGAAGCACGCGCCCCGTCCCGAGGGGAGCTACCCCCTAATCTAGGCGCAAGACCGTCAGGGTTTTCTCTTATATAGAAAATTAGAATTTATAGTCCTGAGGTCTTGCTTCGGGGGCTGGCGAGGGCGGCGAGACTGTCCCCAATTCCTGGGAGGAGGAGCAGGACTCGCCACACTTTGCTTTTGAGCCTCCCTTCAGTCAGGACCGAGGCGGGTCTGAGGCGGGTCTGAGGCTTGCTCGTCAAGTGCAGAACCCACACTCAGGTCGTCCAGGAGGTCAGCCTGGTACGCCTGTAAAACAGCATAGTGTGCAGAGCAGCACCAGCCTGACCTGCTGCTTGATAAGCCCTTCCCACTAAAGTGGAGGCTGTCCTACAAGGCTTTGAGGGGAGAGAGGGCTTCTTAAGTGACAATGCCGAGCCCGGCATCACTGAATACCCCCGTGCCTCAGCACCCACAATAGTCGAATATAATGACGTCGAGAGTATGTGAACACGGAAGAAAATATATATATATATATATATATATATATTTTTTTTTAGGGGTTCTCCATGAGCGAAAAAGCTCTTCATCGAGGTTATCAAAGAAGGGAAGGGACCCATGAGGCGTTCCCTTTCTTAGACTGGAAGATAAAATATATCCCCTAATTTGGAGCGTTTGGGGGTCTCTTTTTCACGTGGCCAGTCTAATCTGGCAACCGCACGAGTATCAACATCGAGCAATTCCTCTGTAGATTTTTTTATTGCGGACGGAAATCTCGGAGGCGGGAAGAGAATCGCGATCCTCCTCATGATCCGAAGAAGCGTCGGAATGCACTTCGAGATCTTGTGAAGGACCAGCTGGGTTTGGGGAGAGAGTGAGAGAAAGTGATCAACCCATCTCTTGCTCCTCGGCCAAATGCATGCAAGAGCCCCACGAACGATCTTTTTTTTTTTTTCGTGAGTGCTGACTCCAGGAAGCAAGCGAGGCGAGCACGAAGCACTTTGCCTGTTAAAGCAAATCGCAGTGCTTGCACCCGCCCTGCTGCAACGCGAGAGCAGCGTGCTCTTACCCCCAAACAAACAGCAAAAACTTGTGCAGTGTTTGCGGCTTTCAGTCATTCCCTCTTTTTTTCTTTTCTTTTTTAGAAATATATATATATATATATATATATATATATATATAATATTTTCTAAACAGAAGAGAAAAGAGGAAAATATTCACTGCGCACTGTCTAACCAATTCTAACTCCTAACAGAGGAAAGAAAGTTTTGACAGGGTTTGTAAAGCACACACAAACAGAATCGCTCTGAAAAAAGAGTTTCTGGTGACGCCTGGTGATGTATCCATTTATAGCCTGGCCGCAGGTGCATCTAATGATTAAATCAGCCGAGGCTATAAATTCCGGTCAATGTTCATTGACGTGTTACACACACTATTTCAGCTCGGTCACAATTAGGGTTCTTCCCCGTAGCGCTTAGCAGCGCATCATCATAGTGAAGCTTTTTGTAAAGGGAACAGTCTTAAATAAGCTGAATGTGTTATGCTAATGTGATGAGGTATGTTAACTTGTTGTATATTGATAAACACAGATCAATTTTTTCCTTCCATGCATTGTCACATTAAAAACATTTGCATATATATTGTAGCCACTCTGGAAATTTAGTACAGTTATGTCGGTATGTCCAATGCATACTGTCTGCTTAAAATTACATAAATGTTAAGGGTGGCATTGCATGATTTGGAGCACCTCATTACACATGCAAGTCCATCCTTGTAAATCTATAATCATTAACATCTGCTGCGTCTTTTCACATTGAACTGTTTTGTCCTATGTGGCCCACTCATCCTGCTTAACTCATTCAGTGCAAACGCAGCAGAAAGTGGGAGTTAATGAGAGATAGCGAGAGTATCTTTAAAACTTTTTTTACACAGGAATAGTTCACCCCAAAATTAAAATTGCAATTTTAAACAAAAGGATATGTAAGGCAGAATGGTCAGTCTCAGTCTACATTCACTTCCATTGCAAAAATCCATACAGGTTTGGGACAACATCAAGGTGAGTTAATGAGGACAGAAATTAATTTTTGGGTGAACTTTTTCTTTTCTGGACAGTGTTTGTATTATATAGGTTATGCCTTTCAAAATGTCATTAGTTTTCAGACACTAGATGCCACAGATTTAATTTCAAACTATATATATATATATATATATATATATACATAATAAATACAATTGTCTTTATGCTATTGATCCTGGGAGGACCAAAATAATACTGGATTATATCAAAATGTGTGGACTGCTGAAACAGAAAGTCGTCAAGTATTGCATTGACCTTGCTTTAATTTGAAGCTTAGGACATTCATTGCTGTTATTTAATTACATTAACTGTTGAATTAATAAATTAATAAATATCTTATGCTAATAAATCATGAGCATGTATAAAGTTAGGTGATAATACCACTGTGTTCCATTTCACCAACAGAGCATTATATATAAATCAGCTCATTTAAGGCACAATTTCCAAAGCCAAGCCTACAAGCAAGATGCCATTTACACTAAATTACCTTTTTTCCGCAGGCAGTCAAGGCTTTAAACAGAATATTATTTACTGGATTGGCAGTGTTAAAATTAACATTGCAACAACCCCTTTCTCCAGTTGGATTGCAGCTTTAATGAGCCTTTACTGATATGAGGTCTGTTGGCACCATTGGGGAAAAGGCTTCCAGAATGTCAGGAGTGAACTCTGCATTCTGTTGTACCTCAGTTTGGGTGACATGTAGGCTCCACAGATAATCTTCTTTCACACGAAGCATTGGAATTGTTATGCCAGTATTGTGATCTCCAACGTATATTTGCATGTTACTTTGGAGAGTGAAAATGTCTCCACCTTATAAGGTCTTAGAGCATTTTAATTTCTTGATTTCATTACTCTTTCCTTCATCGCTGGCCCACGTTATACTAAGCCTGATCTGCCTTAGCAAAAAGGAAAATGCTGTAGGAAAGCAGATATAATTTTTAGGGTGGGAAGTTTACTGCACAGAGCTAATTCATCATGCAGTTTTTTTTAAATAATATAGCCTTCACTAGTATATCCATAGTGTTGCAAATAAAGAGCAAAATATTTTATCATATAATTTGCATGAAACAGGGAAATAATTACTTTATTTTAATTAAACAGAGGAAAAAAAAAACATCTGGAATTATATCCTGGATCTATTGTCTTTAAAGATGACCATTGTCTAAATATGGCTACACAAAAGAAGGTAGTTCATTTACAAATGTCTCCTGTTTTGGACAGGCACTATTAAGGCACACCTAGTGAATCTGACTTGGGACCTAAGCCAAGAAGTCCAAGATAACCTTAAGAATTATGTCAATGTCTATTTGTCAACTACTGTGCTTCGGTATATGATATTCATTGGGGGTAATTACTGATTAAAATGTAAGATTTGCACTGAAGTACAGATTTGAATGGCAAAAGACTTTTGTCTTTACCTTTTGCCAAGTCACATTTTGTTTGCAATGATTGTCACGTATGACTTTGTCCCTGCCTTGCTGAGTGTCTGATAACTGCTTAGGTAAGGCCCCTGTGGCATCAAAGGAAAGTCTTTTTTCTGTATTGTACATTCAGTGCAATTGACAGGAATGCAATCAGAGGCATGTTCAAGAAGATTGCTTCAGATTTTACAAATCTTCTTTGTCTCAAAAGAGGAGATGTGGGTGACTTCCATAAGAGTAAAACAAACAGGGCATATATTTGTAATACCAAGTTTTAACTTAAATTTGAACTACTTATTTGATTTATATTGTTAAATTCCATCTACCCTGGTCTTGTATGTTGAACATTGCCTAGAAATAATTTAACACATTTGTTCTGGGTAGCTGTAATTAGCCTGTTCTCATTTAAGTCCTTGTTGTGCATGAAAATGTAAAAAAAATAAAAGAAAATAATGTGTGAAGTTTGGTGTTTAAGCAATCAGGATTATTGCCCCATTTATGGGAGACCAGGGCTAGTTGTCACACGTTTTTACTTCAGTAAATATTTCTCAGAGTAGGACAAGTTAATTCAATTAGCAGGAGAATCTGTCTACAAAGTCAGCGACAAGAGTTAACTTGTTTCATGTGAGTTTGTTGTGTTCAGATCGACTTGATGGTTCTAGTCAGGTAGTCTCTGATCCTCGGTCATTTGGAGTTTGATGCCTATTTTTTTAAGTATTTGATACTTAGCATTATTTACAACATGTTCAGATTTAAAAATTCAGGTAATGTAATCCAGATTTAACATGACTAAAGCCTTCCTGACAGTGTAGAAGACCAACTTGGCTGCTATGACTTTAGATAATATAATTTCCATGGCCAGCAAAATGGAGGAAAATGTCTGTTGTGACAACCTGGTTGTAGCTTTTGTTATTGTGCCATTTCAAATATTAACTGCCAAAGATTAAAAATATATATAGAAAAAAAATCTATAGACAAAAGTAATTAACTTGCTAACACACACAAAATACACATTCAAACACATACACCCTCACAAACAAATCATGCACACAAACAGACTTTAGGGGAATAGCTTGCCAAAATTCCTCATTATTTGTAAATTAAGACTGCTCTTTTGTACAAGATGTCTTAATTAAGCTAAAACAACAGCCCTGATATTGACATAAAAATGTTGCTCCCAACAGAGAGTCCTTTTACAAGAGAACCGATATCCCATTCTTGGCCAGGTAAGTGCTCAGTATAGATTCTGAAGGATTACCATCCTCATTGTTCTACACAACAGTCACTTTACCCTTTGTCTCTATCTCTCCCTCTTTCTCTTGTATTCAAAGCAGCTGTCCTTCAAGCACACCAGATGCAGATGGCACTTCCTTTGTACTTGTTATTGTTGATCAAGATCTTAAACAAAAAACAGAGCAAATGACAAGAAAATCAATAGACTGCCTCATTGTTTAGCTGGTATTTCTTCCATTGTACATTTGAAACACACTATGAACAACAAAAATATGAGTCTGCAAATCAAAGCGCTCCATAAGGAAATGCATGGCAGAGATTAGAGGAGGATGACGTTATCTTACGGAGGACTAGATGAAAGAAGAAGCAGTTTAATCATTTATTATCTGTGTAACGTTTAGGTCATGAAGTGCACAGCAACCCAACCCAGTGCTCATTTAGAAAAAAGGATACTGTTTAAAGGGTTAGTTCACCAAAAAATGAAAATTATCCCATAATTTACTAACCCTCAAGCCATCCTAGGTGTATATGACTTTCTTCTTTCAGCCAAACACAATAAGAGTTATATAAAAAAATATCCTGGCTCTTCCAAGCTTTATAATGCGAGTAAATGCCTTTTGAAGCCCAAAAAAGCGCATCCATCCATCAAAAAAGTACCCATACGGCTCCAGGGGGTTAATAAATGCCTTCTGAAGCGAAGAGATTTTGTGAGAAAAATATCCATATTTATAACTTTATAAACTATAATCACTGGCTTCCGATAATGGCTGTCTGCGTGTTCACAAGTGAGTCAAGTTCAGACGTATGACGTAGGCATAGCGTAAGCTCCGGTGAGAAGTGATGGGCATTCCGGCTCTTTTCAGTGAGCTGGCTCATTCGGCTCAGCTCAACAAAAGAGCCAGATCTTTTGGCTCCCAAACAGCTCTTTAAAAAATTATTTTGTATAATATAATAATTTTGATAATGTTTTGTATTTTTTCAAGTCAAACAGTTTGCAACTATGATTGGTGTTAAAACAATTCTAATTAAATTATTAGGGTGCACAGTTTGCATATGCCAGTGTAGGTTGTGCATAGAACCTGCTTTATATGAGATTTAGTTTTTGCAAATTCTACACTGTGTGCTAACATTGTCTACATTATTAAAATGCATCCAAATGCTACTGTGCTTCTGACTCATTTGTCCACTTTCCAGCTGTTGTTTTCATAGCTGTCTTTACTCTCTCTCCTCAGCTGCTAAGTGTGTGACTGTATCTGTGAATGAGTGGGCTCCGCCCTCCCTCACGAATCTTTGGTTCATTGGTTGACACTGCATGTCTGATTGACAGGAACAACAGGTGAGGCTGTTAGTCTGAGCAGACAGTCAGAACGAATGTGTGTGCACTTGAGCATTTAGGCCAATATGACGACCCATCACTAACGGTGAGAAGTGACGAACGCGGACGCATGCAGTGTTTACAGCAAAGGAAATCTCCCATACTCTCCGTCTACCAGATTCTTTTTGTTTTTGTCACTGCTGGCAGGAATTCCCCGACCAAACCCATTGCGAGTACCCAAATTACTCCGTACTGGAACAGGTGCTCCACAGGTCGGGCACCCGTGTGGACTTGTCCCCCTGTGTGTATTTTCCGTGGTATGGTCCCCTTACAAGCGGACCGTGTCTCCCTTGGGCAGTCCTCACTGCCCCCCGGTCACCGTGTTTGTAGCAAATTTGGGTAGGTGTGGTCTCCGCAGGGTCTTTCCCCCCTGAAAGAATAGGAATTGGGAAAGAACGCCTTCCCTGATGCGTGTGATAGCATTAAGATGGCCTCAGCCACTCAGAGAGAAAAGGCGTGGCTGGCGTGGCTTGCTCCTATGCTTGGCACATCGCCTTGTTCCCCCCATATCGGGGCGTAGGGAACCAGAAGGCTATAACGATCTAATGTGGTGTTGGGGAAGGGTATGTGCAGTCTGAGACGGCCTGCAACTGCCTGCCCACACCTGTGTCAGGAGCGCACGTACATGGTTCAGCACATGGCGTGATTAAAATTGGACCCCTAGTGCCGCTTCTTCGACACAACGTTCGGGGTCGGGACATGCAAATTCTGTCTGCAAATTTCTCATTGGCCTTTTCTCAAGCTCAGAGATGCGCGAGGCTCTCAAGAGAGACCCCTAGTGTCGCTTCTTCGACACAACGTCTCATTCCCTCCATCAGGGAATGGAGGTTACAACAGTAATCTAGACGTTTTGTTTTGCTCCATCCTCTGCGCTTCTGCGTTCATTACTTCACACTGGAGCTTACCTACACCTACGTCATACGCCGGAACTTAACTCTCTTGTGATTATAGTTTATAAAGTTATAAATATGGATATGTTTCATACAAAAATGCATCGTTTCACTTCAGAAGGCCTTTATTAACCCCCTGTTTGGTTACATTTAGCATTGTTTTTTCCCTAATGACGGCAACCCTATCAGAACAGACCTGCAACCCCATTTTTGTGTTGCAACCCACCAGTCTACTTTGGGTTATTTTCATCTTTGATCATATAAACTAAAACTAAATGAGATGCTTGATGATAAGTTGTGACATATTTTCAAAATTCCTGATTGTATGTTTTATGACTGTCATGGTTTAGCTAAAATATCTATATGCATCAGGGGACAGAACATTATATGCCATCATTTTGCATGTTTCATAGAACAGTGTGAAATATGCATAAAATGGATGCAGTCACACTTGTTGAAAAATATATCTTCTCTTATTTCCTGTCTGATCTGTACTATACTGTGGCATAGCCTCTTATTTCATTTTGAATAATTTAGTGAGCCATCTGCTCTTTTCATTTGAAGAAGCTTTGAGGATAGACCAACACACTGTGGCCCACTCGACTGAAATTCTCAGCCACCATAAAAATGTAACCCTGTCACCATGTAAAAGTTAATGACTTTCTAAGTGGCAAGGATTTACATATGGAATGCACGCTGACTAGCAGCAGGATTCTGATACATACAGCGGGAGATGATTGGCAGCAGACGTGATCAGGAAAAAGAGCAACGACAACTAGCAAAATGTCAAAAGGGGACTAAAGTGGAGATGTCTGTGATGTATTCTTTGTCAGTATGTCTATTCGCTTTTGAGTCAGAGGAAAAATTATGCGCATACTTATACTTGGGATAAATATCTGGAGGCATGTGCTTGGACTGAACAAATATGCAAGTTTATAACCTGTTTGGCGAAAAGTCTGGCCACTGTGCATTACAATCTTTTTTTATCCAGCCCTCCAATTTACATTTACATTTGGCAGACGCTTTTATCCAAAGCAACTTACAGTGCACTTATTACAGGGACAATCCCCCCGGAGCAACCTGGATTTAAGTGCCTTGCTCAAGGGCCCAACAGTGGCATCTTGGTGGTGCTGGGGCTTGAACCCCCGACCTTCTGGTCAGTAATCCTGAGCCTCAACCACTGAGCCACCACTGCTCCAATTGATTTTGGTAAAAAAGTTGCAGCACAGTGACATACATCAGAGAGCCCTTTGCGCAAATCTCAGTAGTGAATTGAACACAACGGTGTCTTTAACTACACAATTTTTACAATGATTTAACAATGGCTAGGGGTGAGTTAAAAAACACTCAGAAGTTGTCAATTGGTGGACTGTAATTATTTTCAAGTCAAATGCATTTATAGTACACAAAATGCTTATCAATTATTTTATTTCCCCTGTCTCATTTGTTCAACAGAAGAAAAAAAGCAGGAGTATCTTTGAGATGTTTAATATCCTGCATTTTAAGATACATTTAATTGATAGGCAACGTGACAAGATCATTTGTCTTGTTTTCAGATAAATATAACAACATTTTATAATGTTTATGCTTATAACAATACTTTTTTTTTAATAGGATGAGAAAAAAATCATTAAGATATATGTTTAGCATGTTTACATATTTCTTACAAAATATGATATATATATATATATATATATATACACACTTGTGTAAGAAGGCTCAAAGGGGGAAATGCGTACTTGCGCAGCCCTCTGGGCCAGCTAGGTTCGGTAGTACCAGATTGTTAGGACTAGGTCCAGTTTTAATGTTGACAAACCACAACATTGGATTAAACTAAAATCTGCTGCAGAATAGAAATGTTGGAATGCATTTAAGTGATACAAATTTTTAAGTTATTAATTTTTCATCTCAAGATGATTTCAGTGGTAAGTCTATTATGTCTTTGACATTATAAAACAATGATGTGAGACTTCTACATTCTGTCATGGCAGTCTATTCATTTGCGTTAGCAATTATACCATCACTTTCAGCTTTATATAATGCAATTCATATCAATACAAGCAAGTGTCAATTCTGGTACGGTTTGTGGTATACTGTACTTTGGCAAGCATTGGCAAGAAGGGTCTTGTGACAGAATTTAAATCTCAGTCTGGGACTACAGTATTTTCATTGATGAGTCAATATAATAATAAAGCTCTGAGCAGCACAAAAAGAGTATACAGTATACAAACATTTGCAGTCTCAAACATCTCGGAAACATGCTGCTGTCATCATTAAAACCAGCAAAAACCTCTATACCCACAGCTTTCTAAACATTCACCAGCTGGGAAATGTCAAAAGCACATAGACGACTATCCTGTACACTTCACAGAGCATTATACATGTGGTCGTCCCCAAATAATGCAGTGGAAATGTGCCAAACTCGAACAACCTTGTCTAACAGTTGTAGACACTAATTCCATGCGGTGTGCTTTCTTTGCCGTTAGCACCTTTCAAGCACTGTGCACAAATACGAGCTCCCTCTCAAATTCCTTTTTTTTTTTTTTTTTTTCGGTTTACACTGGTAACAGAAAACCATGGATGTATTTGCTGACCCAGTGGCGATACAAGCTTGAACCAATGCCTGCACATTAGCAGGTGCTGGTGAACATTAAAAGAAATGCAAAGCAGTGAAAAGAGAGACCGAGTCAGCACACAATAGTGCTAAAAAGGATATTCAATCCGCTCTGGTCTGCTCAGAATTGTACCCAACACAACGGCAGCAGTGATGAACAAATTTTGGAGCGCACCCAGCTTATCCTGGCTTCATGCTGGGTGTTGCGGCTATGGCTGGTCATACAATAACTTCTTTGCTCATTTGTGCATCTCTGATTTTGTCAGATGGAGAGAGAACGGATTGCTAAATAACTATTAAAGGATGAGGACAATTTCTGTTGTTAATAACATTCAGCACATTTAACAATTAGCCTGTGATATGAGTGCACTTCTAGCATGATGTTTTATTATTTTGTTTGTACTGAGCAGAAACCTTCTCACACCATCTCCTTTCCAGGTTTTGTCTTGCTGTAGTTGCCATTTTTAGTGCAATGTTTATTATCCTCGACATTATCCTCAAACTTTTCACATTTGCATGTGGTATTGTTATTATACTGATACATTTACATCTAATTTCTTGCCCATCAAGTCACAGCTAATTGGTGCTAAAGTAGCTTTATTTTACCCAATTACAATACAGTCTTTTTGTTTCTAAACATTTGATTTATGCGTTTTTGTTTTATTAAATAAAATGGGGTCCTCTCCGCAGCAGCATATTAACATACATATTAACAATAATTAGGTTGCTTTAAGATACATCAGTACATGTCTGCATAGATAAGAACCAATTTAATGTACATTTCATTTATAATATGGTACGGGTTATGTCTGCCCTGTTATAGGGCAGGGAGACAATTTTTCTCTGTCCTGAAAATTTCAGAGGCCATTAGTCCCTTGCCTGTCTTTACTTATAAATGTCACTCATAAGACTACCGCTCCTGTCATTTCTCCATTAAAACTACATTTTTCCACTTCTCAGTCTTGATAGACTGGCCTCCATAACACTACATTATTAAGAGGTGATTGCATAATACTTTCAAATGGAAGAGAAAATTATAAGCAAAAAATCACATTTGCTTCTCCATCAGAGTAAAGACTGAGATCTCTGCTGCTTTAAGTACATTTTTCATTATACTCAGTTATTGACCTTTCATCCAACAGGAAGTGCTGCAACTATCTTTGTGAGGATTGTACTTGACAAGATGTATCTTCTAATAGAAAAATTACCAGTTAATTATAAATTATAATGGTCGCCTCTGTGCTGGAAGACCAGACAAGAGCTTAGTAAACCTTGGCCCATGCTGGACAACAGTCATATTAGCAGGTTTGGGAGGGTTACTCTTGAAATGTATTCCACTACAGATTACAGAAAACATGCTGTAAAATGTCATTTGTAACATATTCCATTAGATTACTCAAGGTCAGTAATGTATTCTAAATACTTCTTCAGCACACTGGTAGATTTTTTCACTTGTTTTGATTATAAAAACTCTGCCAGTACAGTAAGACAAAATACACATGTTAAAAATACATTCTCTGAAAAATCGAAATATCTTATGCAGTGTTATTTCTAAAACAAGATTAATTCAATTGATCTTATTCTAAGGATATTTAGATATTTTTACAGGAAAACAATAAAAAAAATTATCTAGAATATGATTTTTGCCCTAATATCAAAGGTCTATGACCTTATGATTTTTATGATCCAATATGAATTTTCCTGATAAACAAATATGATTTTGCCTGGTAACATGAGCATGTAAAATGGCTAGAAATAGCATTTTAGCTTCATGTAAAGCTGACAATTTACACAAGGTTTATTTCTATTTTTTGTGCTAAAAACATCATGGTTACTGATGAAACCTCCATTCCCTGATGGAGGGAACGAGATGTTGTTTCGATGAATTGAAATTGGGGTCACACTTGGGAGCCCAGACATCTCTGATCTTTGAGAAAAGGCCAATGCGAATTGGTGTGTGGAATTTGCATGCCACTCCCCCGGATATACGGGTATAAAAGGAGTGCCGCTTGCAAACACACACTCAGGTTTCGCACTGAGGAGCCGAGCCAAAGACCCGGCCATTTCAGCGGTTGGTTCAGTGTTGTGGCAAGAGGGACACCAGTGACCAGTAACATCAGTAACCATGACGTTTCCTATCTGTCACTCACTTGACGTTGTGTCAATGAGTTGAAACTAGGGGTCCCAATGGAAAAAGCCACAAGAGCTGAACCAACTTACGCAGACTGGCGGTGTGAGATGGGCTGAACCCTCTGTACCTCGTAGCCAGCGCAGCAAGCCATCTCGTAACTACCCCCAACACACTGGCAGGCATGAAGCGATCCCCTAAACCTTGGGGAGCGGCTAACTGCTCAGAAGTTTAAGGACTGGCTGGCCCAGCTGTAGCCTTCTCTTTATTGTTCTCCCCCCAAAAAAGGAACAAAATAGTTCAGCTGGGGGCCATATAATGTTGAGGGGTGTCCCTCCAAAGAGGAGGACACTGTGGAGACCACACCCAGCCCCGAGAGGGGGTGACTTCTAAGTGGAATACAACACACGGTCTTACTGGGTCGAAGCAGAAGCACATCATGCAGAGTGGTGCCGAGGTAGGTCCTACCCAAGGAGGGGAGGATTTACTACAAACACGGTGACCAGGGATTAGCCAAACCTGCCGAAAATTAGCAGTTTTAAATTGAAAATATGTCATGTACAGTACGTGATTCAAATGTCATTAATAATTTTGTATGTGAAAACATTAACAGCAGTTTTCAGCATATCATGCTTAAGATTAAGTGTGAATGTATGTGTATAGTAAAGGAATTTAATTAATGTGGTTATCTGGCAAGCTTCTGAAGGAAATTTTTAGAAAATTTGCATTGTCTAAGAAAATTATTGATAAAACACAAAGCAGAGCTTTATCACCCTCAGATTAGAACTAGAACATTAGTTCCCTTTCTGTCACTCACTCGACAGTGTTTCGAATGAAATGACTCAAGGGGTCTTCCTTGGGAGTCTCGCGTACCTCTGAACTTGAGAAAAGGCCAATGAGAAATTGGCAGACAGAATTTGCATGTCCCTCCCCCGGACATACAGGTATAAAAGGAAGCGGGTGTGCGTCTGTCAGTCAGATTTTTTTTCAGAGCCGAGCGGTTGTGCAACAGTTCACCACTGTTCCACTCACCTCTGTTGGCAAGAAGCACTGCTGTTGGATCCTATGGCGTGTTTCCAGCTGCCGTTTTCTCTCTCTGCACACTGTGCATTCCATGCCCCTGGGCGCTTCGACAGCGCTTTCACTGCCTAAAAGAGAGTTTCACTCATAAAAGAGCAATACACAGACAGGAGTTGAACGTCCTTTTCAGGACGCGTATATTTCAAGATGCCCTTCCGCCTCTGTGTAGATCCTGGATGCGGTGGATATCTCTCCAAGACCGATGGCCACAGACACTGCCTCGTGGACCTGGGCAGCGATCACACTGAGGCGGCGTTTGTGGATGGTTCATGCACTCATTGCGAGAACATGACCATGGCAGCGTTGCGGTCGCGGCTCTCCTTCCTGAAGGTGAATGCCACTTCAGCCACCCCCACGTAGTTCCTTCTTCCCATGGGATTGAGGATGACCCATCTGGCGATAAAGGGATTTGGGGATGATGACGGCTTGGCCAGTCTTAGGCTGATGCCCGAAGTGCTTGTCCAGGCAGCCGTGAGCGTGGGCTTGGACTGGAACACTCCGTCCTCCCCACAGCCTTCACAGCTCAACGACTGGTACCTCGGCTCAAGGCTCCGCTCCCAACCCCCCCCCCTTCCTGGAGGGCACCTTTTACTGCCCAGAACTGACCCCTCCACTCGTCCGCTCTCTCTACCCTGGACGGTGGGGTGGCCCAAGGGTACACGGAGGTCCCCCAGGTGGACAGAGCGGTTGCGTTCCACCTGTGTCCCGAGAACGCCGCCACATGGCGGGACCACCTGGAACTCCCCTCCAGAGCCTGTAGGATGAAGTCATCACTGACCTCGAAAGCCTACAGTGCCACCAGACAGGCCGCCTCTGCCCTGCATGCCATGGCTCTCCTTCAGGTCCACCAAGTCAAGGCACTTAAAAATCTGCACCTGGGTAGTTCCGACCCCGACTTGCTACAGGAACTCAGGCAGGCAATGGCCATGACCTCTGGCTGAACATTGTCGAGATGCCCGATGTTGACAAGACATGGCCTCTTGGTGTCACCGACTTCGCTCAGCAGTTTTCGGCAGTGAAAAGGCAGACAGAGGCAATTTCTCACATCATGCAGCGGCGTTGCCAAACCAGTGCATCCCTTTCGTTTCTGTGTCCGGTACGTGCCTTGCATATCTATTTGGACTGCACGCAGAGCTTTAGATGTTCTGAGCAGCTCTTTGTCTGCTTTGGTGGATGGCAGAAATGGAACGGCATCTACAAACAGAGGTTAGCTCACTGGGACATTGACGCCATCTTGGTGGCTTACCAGACACAGGCTGTACCCGCCCTCTAGTGTGTTCGAGCTTATGCGGCGAGAAGTGTGGGATCCTCGTGGGCACTGGCCAACGCCACCTCCCTAGCAGACAACTGCAGAGCAGCGGGCTGGGTAACACCCAATATCTTTGCAAGATTTTACAATCTCGGGGTTGAGTCGGTCTTGTCCTGTGTTTTGTCAGGTCCGAGCTGGTAGAACTCGGTATTGCAGAACAACTGATCAGTTGTTCTGCTTGCACCCAGCACACTTCATCACGTTTATCCAGTGCGCCTTCTAAACTTCGCTTCCTGGATGTTCTTCCTTCTTAGCCTTCTGGCCTGCAAATTCAGCGGAGCAATTTGTGACCAGACCCACTATGGGCTATGGCTCTACAGGCTTAATTCCCTCCTCAGGCAACTCTCTGTGATGTATTTTCTGCGGTACAGTCCTGTCGGGGGACCCTGCGTCTCACTTGGGCAGTCCCACTCCCCCCTTGCACAGTTGCCGTGCTTGTAGAGCTTGCTCCCATGCTAGTCATGTAGTGCCTGTTCCCCCCTCAGGGGTGCTGGGATCCTAAGGTCTGTATATGACATCTTTTTCTGGTGGCGTTGGGGAGGGTCTCCCCAACGGTCTAGTGCATGTAATACGGTCTAGTCCATGTGTCACTTCATTCGAAAGAGCGTTGAGTAAGTGACAGAAGGGGAATGTCATGGTTACTGTTGTAACCTCCGTTCTCTGCCATGACACTAGACCTACCACTGTAAATGGCTGTACCTTATTCTCGGCTCCTCAGTGCAAAAACCTGACTGACAGACGCACGCCCACTTCCCTTTATACCTGTCTGTCCGGGAGCAAATTCTGTCTGCCAATTTCTCATTGGCCTTTTCTCAAGTTTCTCAAGAGGTATGCGAGTCTCCCAAGGAAGACCCCTTGTGTCACTTCATTCGACACAATGTCTCGTTCCCTCCCTCAGGTAATGGAGGATACAACCGTAACTGTGACATCCTTTGTTTTGAGGATTCCATTGAGTTTTTAGATTATGACAAGGATAGTGTCATAGATTTTTAGTGCAAATACAATCAGGTAATAATTTAAAATCAATTCAAGATTTTCTAAATAATTCCATTATATCTTCAATTAATTCAAAATTTTGGACAGCATCTCCTAAGAGTCTTCTTTTATAAAAGACAATTTTATGTCCTTTTCAGGTCTGTGCTCAAAAAATAAGCCACCAGTTAAAGCAGTTCACCTAAAAATGGAAAATGCACTTTCACTCACTCATTTACTGAACCTTATATTGTTCAAAACCCATATGATGTAACTTTTCCTTGGAACATAAAAACACATATTTTAAGCAGCTCTATTCCATAGAATAACAGTTTATAGTGAGCAGGAGCTGTCAAGCTTCAAAAAGGACAAATCTTTATAAATCGTTATTAAAGGTTCAGTATAAAGTCATAATGAGGGACAACTTGGGCAGTAAATCATTTTAAGTATTTTCTTTTTGCAAGCCAGCTGATGTCATCGTCATTTTACAGATACATCAGTGATTAAAATATATTCAAATTATATTTGTCTTTCTTTAATACAGCACAAAAAAGAAAGGAAAGATTAATAAAAATAGTTATGCAGACTAGTTATGCAGACAAAGTGTTTGTCTTGTACTGTGTGAACTTAAAAAAAAAAAAAAAACATTATTAAAAACCAAAAATTATCACATTTTGGTCACATTGAAAAACGTTAATGCATTTAATTCCTTTATTCAGAAAATTGCATTTACCACATTTACTATTTTAAAGTACCGAGGCCACCCGTGACCCCTTACCCCGAAAATCCAAATCGGTTTGGTCCCCCCAATGTTCAAGATATGGTTACGGCCTTGGTCCAAATACAATGTGGCAAAATCGCTGATCAGTGGATACGATGCATACTTTAGATCTTAAAATTATCCTGGAAAAAATGCTTCACTATCTAAAATATATTGTTTAAAGTAGACCAATCACAGTTGTTGTGGTCTGCGTTGAAACATGCCTTGATACATTTTTAAAGAGGTGCACATCAGACTACGGCATAGGCCATGGCGTAACCTCGGTGGGTACGTGTAGCCTACGGAATATGTTACATTTCCTGGTTTGAAACAATACCATGGTGAGTAAATTATGAAAAATCCCCTTCAATGTACTTTTGATCCTGCACTCTATATATATTTTTCCAAATTATTCAGATCCAAATTTTTTGTGGTGTTAAATCCAAGCCCTAAATCACATCTGCAACGCTGTGACACAGATGTTTTATACAACATCAATATCTGAAAGAGAATGCGTCCGATAATCTAATAATACAGGTGATTTGCCTTGTATTACCAAACAATTCAGGAGACAACAGATCATCTGTCAAGTTAATGAAAACATGACAAGTCCCCACCGCATACATGCACATCTGCCCTTCATTTGCCCCCGGTACCTCTCCCTGAACTCTAGGAGCAGTAGGAATGACAAACACACTCAGCATCTTGAAGTGATTTAACATTCTGTGAGAGCCATTCATTAATTTCTGACCGCAACAGGCCTCATCTTCATTAATGATCACTCATGTGGTAACATGGACACTGAAAGCTAAACCCTGCCTTTTGAGCGGTAAAATGGAAATGTGGAATTGTTTTCTGTCAATGTTGGGGGAGGGCCTCTCCACCCCTCCTCCTTCAAACTGACCTTTTCCCAGGTGAGATTGGGGCTTTAGCTGAGTGTCGGAGCTTTTCCTGCATACTCAATTCATTGCTGCCCACTGAAGCAGGGCTGAGCCATTTAGAGCTGGCAACGTGTCACGGTTGGCTAAAATAGGAAGCACTTGGACATCAGAGATGTGCGGTTTTGGAAAGACATGTGCTTCCAGCAGCTTTAAATAACTTTAAATCTAACAACTCAAGACTAAATGTTCTTTTGGCCCAGTTATGGTGCTGAACTTAACAAAGCATTTCTTTGTGTTTCCTATCAGTGTTGTGTCATGTTAAGTCGGTCAATCCATGTCTGAGGCCGTGTTCTTTCATACAAATAATTAGAGATATTTTTTATCCTACCTCATAACTAAAACTATCGACCAGTTCTGTGAACTGAAGATGGCTGTCAAATTACTACACCAAATGTGCAGTGCTGTTCATTTTAGTGTGGAAGGCTACCCAAAGTTTTACACAACTGAGCGGCAAGCAGCTATCTTGAGAGTTTTTCAGCTGAAACTTGATGGACATTCAAGTTGTGGAAGCAGGCTGTTGCTCATTTTGCTGAATCAATTCACAGATCAAGAAGAGGAAAACTTAAATAACAACTGGGAACAACAAACAATTATCTGATAAAGGTTTTAGAAGCCAAGTTTTCAGATAACGCAACCAGAATTACATTCTGTTAGCGGTTTAGATTGTGATAATCACAATTGCACATTAAGAGCTTGATGCTTAATTGTTATTTTACATTATTTGATTATTTGTGGTTTCATTTTTAATATGCCAACAAAATTGTGCTCTCTTAGTGAGCAGCTGATTTGGAGCCTGGGCATGTTTAAAATAGAAATAAATACCATTGGTCTTAACATGTCAAGGAGATCACAGTTTAATTGGCTAATCAAAAATGCCCCAGTAAGAGCTGGACAGAGGGATTACAGTCAGAACCAAGTCACTCTGAGTGACAGCCAAGATTTCTACTGTGTGAAGAAGAGTAATTGGAAAAGTGCTGTGGAGTACAGGGACGGATATTTCATCATCTTTCCAAATGGCACTAAGGATGTCTAGCATATCCTGCCTAATTCTCTGTATTTTATTTTTGAACTTGTACATGAATATTCTTGCAGCTGTAATAAAATAAAATTTACAAAAATTAAGTTAAGGAGCACTTAAAGACATGGTTAACCTTAAAATTAAATAATATGTCATTATTTAATCACCCACACGTTGTTGTATACTTGCAAATTTTGCAATGAGGTTGTATTCACAAAAATTATTTAACTACATAAGTTGACATGAACTATCAATTAATAAATACTTGTTTAATATTAGTTAATGTCATTTTCAAAATTATTTTGTGTGTGTTTAATATAAATAAAAAAATTGCAGTTTTGAATGAAAAATTATGCTAACATTAATTAATTAATGCATAATGAATTAACATGAACAATTGTACTTATAAACGGACATTATAATTAATAATTGTTGTAATAATATATATTTTATTTGTTAGTTCATGATATCTAATGCATTTACTAATGTTAACAAATTTAATCTATTGTAAAGTCACCATTGTTTCTTTGGAACACAAAAGAACACTTCTGAAGAATATTCACAAGTTGTTAGTAAATGATGACACACTTTTCTTTTTCGGGTAACTATTCCATTAATTCCTTCAACAAGTGTAATATTAATGGGTAAATGTGTTTTGAGTGAAACTTGTACAACATATTCAGTATTTAATAGCAATGACTTTCACATCTTGAACAATGGCAAAACATTTGTTGTAGTTAATGAAGTGCATTATATAGTTATTATTATTACCTTTATTTACCAGGAAGTCTCATTGAGATGAAAATCTCTTTTACAAGAGAGACCTGGCCAAGGTAGCAGCCATACATAAACACAAAATAGTAAAAAAAAAAAAAATAATAATTTTATACATACATACATACATACCTATACGGAAGAGGATTAGGGCCAAGCAATAATAAAAAAATAAAACCATCTCGAGATTAAAGTCATTATAATGCGAGATTAAACGCGTTAAATTTCGAGAAAAAAGTCGAAATACAATCTTGAGAATAAACTCATTAAATATCGAGAATAAAGTCATTATAATGCGAGATTAAACTCGTTAAATTTCGAGAAAAAAGTCGAAATAAAATCTTGAGAATGAACTCATTAAATATCGAGAACAAAGTCATTATAATGCAAGATTAAACTTAACGAGTTTTTCTCGAAACACAACGACTTTATTCTCGATATTTAATGAGTTTATTCTCAAGATTGTATTTCGACTTTTTTCTCGAAAAAAAGTTTCTTTTTTTAATTATTAATCCTCTTCTGTACAAAAACAAAAAATAAGAAATCATTCAAACACAATGGCCTCTCAAGAAAAACAAGCACATGTCTCCTTTACCACATTCTTTATGATGCTCTTAAATTTATCAATTGATATACACGTTTCTAGTTTAAGATCTTTTTGCAAATTATTCCATGCCCAGGGTGCATAGTATGAAAATGCAGTTTTTCCCAGATCTGTCAAAACCCTGGGAATATTAAAAAGTAACCACTTGGAGGAACGTAGCTGATAACTAGCAGAACTGAGACAGAGGAGAGAACAGAGGTAAGCTGGAAGTTTACCTAGCATGGCTTTATATATAAAAATATACCAGTGTTGTTTTCTACGGGTAGTCAGTGCTGTCCAACCCACCATATCATAAAGAATGCAATGGTGAGTGAGGGACTTTGCATTTGTAATAAAGCGTAGAGACGCATGATATACTGAATCAAGGCTCCGTAAGATGGAGGAGGCTGCGTGCATATATAATATGTCACCATAATCACAATCACAGACATAAAAGTAGCTTCCACAAGTTTTTTTTTGGCATTGAAAGTAAAACTAGATTTATTTCTAAAATAAAAGCCAATCTTCACTTTGAGCTTCCTAACTAGATTAGCAATATGTACATTAAATAAAAGTTTGTCGTCTATCCATATACCCAAGTACTTGTACGTGGGGACCCTTTCAATGGATTTACCATCAGACGTAAAATGCTAAGATCATCAAGCAACTGTAGGCGAGCTTTTGAAAAGACCATGAAATTTGTTTTCTGAGGATTTAAAATCAATTTTAAATTAAGCAGAGCAGTTTGTAATGACAGAAATGCAGTCTGAAGCTCTTGCACAGCCTGTGCTATGGAAGGAGCATGTGTATAAATGACAGTGTCATCAGCATAAAAGTGTACTTTTGCTTGAACATCCTTACCTAAATCATTTATAAAAATAGAGAACAGAATAGGTCCCAAAATAGACCCCTGGGGACCCCGTTCGATATCTCAAGAAACTCAGATTTGTGGCCTTCTGCATGGACACACTGAGTCCGATCTACAAAATAGTTTCTAAACCATTTAACAGCATTAGGACAGAAACCAGCATTCCTAAGTTTGTTCAGCAACAATTCATGATCTACAGAATCAAACGCCTTGGCTAGATCTACAAATAAAGCAGCGCAATGCTGTTTTCTGTCCAAGGCACAGATAAGATAATTTATTACCACCATAGCAGCAGTAATAGTACTGTGGCCAGTTCTAAACCCAGATTGAAAATTGTTTAAAATATTATTATCAAATAAAAACTGTTTTACCTGTAAATTTACCTGGGATTCAAGGATCTTAGCCAGGATTGAGAGTTTGGAGTTCGGACGGTAATTGTTTAGCTCTGAGGGGTCCCCACCTTTAAATAAGGGGAGAACATAAGCAGCTTTCCAGATTTGGGGTATTGAATTGGACATAAGACTCAAATTAAAAATGTGAGTAATAGACTCTGCAATAACATCTGCCGCCACCTTTAAGAGATAAGGATCCAGATTGTCAGGACCTGCAGATTTTTTGTGGTCAATGCCTTTCAGAGCTTTACAAACTTGCGCAACTGAAATAGTTTTAAAATCAAACAAATCCAGATTTCTATCAGTTGCAATGGTTGCAGAACATGGGACAGGTGCATTTACATTTGAGCTGTCAAATGCAGACCCAGCACAGATAATATAGGCAATGTATTAAATGCAACAGTTACACTTTATAGGAAGTTCATGTACACTTATGTATTTTGATGTTTAGAAGTCACAAAGAAATAAAATAAAGCTAATGATGCATTGTTTTTCCTTTCTGTCTGAAAATCTTCATATACATCTCTAGGAGTGTTGTGGGGAACCAATGACATGTTTTTTCTTTTTTTTTTTCATTAACCCACCATCTGTTAATTCTGATGAGCCTAAAGGCAATATCTCACTATGTTGAGTTACCATTCTGTCTTCAACTCACAATCACAACTTTGAGTGCCCCATCCTGGGCTCCTACTTCTCATCTTTTCCAGGTGTTCCTTATGTATTCCTAAACAGGAAATAGAGTGAGAGGGAAAATAGTGTAATATCATTCAGTCCTTTGCATTTCCAAACATCCTCTGTTTGAAAACTCCACTACCATTGATTGTTATGAAGGGCATATTTTGGCGTATCCAAAATTTGATTGCATGCACATTTCATGATCATAGCGCAAAACCCGCCACAATTTTACAACCCTTCTTTTCTTCCGCAATAGTCATAAATCTCATGATTGTCTGTGGAAGTGTCCTTATCCAGAGAGCAGAAATGCATAGGAATAGCTCCCTGTCACATTCATATAAATTACATAGCTGTGCTTTGCTAGATTACACTAAATAATACACTCTCCTTCAGAAAATTAGATGTGGAGATTATGTACTGCTTTGAAATTATTATTATTATTATTATTATTATTATTATTATTATTATTTAAAACCTCATGGTAAAAATCCAGCTAGGTCGAACTAAACAGTGAAATTAAATATCGGTATGTGAATATCTGTCCCCATCTGTCCAAATATAAAAACAGCAGAATAGCCTCTTTCCAAATTTATATACACTACCGGTCAAAAGTTTTGAAACACTTAATCATTCTTTATTATAACAATTTTTTTTTTTGTCACATTTTAGAAGAATAGTAAATTCATCAAAACTATGGAATAACATAAATGGAACTATGGGAATTAAGTTGTGACTAAACAAAATCCAAAATTAATCAAACCTGTTTTTTATTTTAGCATCTTCAAAGTAGTCACCCTTTGCATAGAATTTGCACACATGTATTCTTGACAGTTTCTCAACCAAATTCTTGAGGTTTCACCCTGGGATGCTTTTTAAACAGTATCGAAGGAGTCTTTTTATTACATTTTAGTTTTATAATGAAAAAAATGTATATGGTGGCACAAATATATTTTTGTATACAAAACTAATTTCAAACATTTAAGCATACGCCTTCAGATCAAAAGATTTTTACGATCATGAGAAGCATTTCAGTCAAGTGTTTCAAAACTTTTGACTGGTAGTGTATGTTTTCGAATTGGTGTTTCAAATGATTTAAATTAAAATAAACAACTGAATATTTAAATTTACTATAACACATGTATTCAATTTCTCTTGACCTACCATCTCTAATCTATGGTTTACATAAAATAAAATGCTTCTGATTTTCTCTGCACTGAACATGTTGAACATTAACTTTGAAATATTGCTAAATCTGAAATACACAAGTGCAATGTAAGTTTCCCTGTGAAATGAATAGATATGCATTTTTTCTCAACAACCGCCACATAGTACATACTATTAGGATCTTGCACTTGGACACATAAAATGTTTCATAGAGAGAAGATAAAATCCCACACATTGCCATTCCTTGCAAGAGACTCAACATTTATTAAAACATCATAGAAATGTTGTTTCAGTCATGTTAACTTCATCAGGCATTTAAAGGAATGTTCCATGTTCAATACAAGTTAAGCTCAATTGAAAGACTTGTGACATAATGTTGATTATCACAAAAATTTATTTCAACTCGTTCCTGCTTTTCTTTAAAAAAAAAAAAAAAAAGCTAACATTGAGGTTATAGTGATGCACTTACTATGGAAGTGAATGGGGGACAATTTGTGAATGTTAAAATTCTCGCTGTTTCAAAAGTATAACTTTTCATGTTCAGGACCCAGCGGCTGCATGCCCATTTTACACGGCAGCCCAGCCTAGCTTGGAGGCATCTGTCATTGCCACGACTCGTCTGGACACTTGCTGTAGGTGAACCCCCACCGACAGAAAGGTCTGTCCAAGGGATGAACCAGTGGCAGCAAGTTGGCGTGATAGCCACATGGTGCATGCCACGATGCCATTCCCATCTCGGGACTCGAGTCTGAAGCCAGTGCTGAAGTGGTCTCATATGCATCAACCCGAGCAGGGTAACCACCACCGAGGATGACATATGGCCCAGGAGCCTCTGAAAATGTTTCAGTGTGACCGCCGTTCTCCATCTGAATGACTTCAGACAGTTCAACACCGACTGTGCAAGCTTGGTTGTGAGCCGTGCTGTCATTGAGACTGAGTCTAACTCCAACCCGAGAAAAGAGATGCTCTGAACCGGAGTGAGCTTGCTCTTTTCCCAGTTGACCTGAAGCCCCAAACGGCTGAGGTGCTGGAGCACCTGGTCTCTGCGGATGCCGGCTACTCGTGGCGGGGCAAGGGCCGCCTCTGCGACCTTCGTGAAGACGCGAGGGGACAGAGACAGGCCGAAGGGGAGGACTTTGTACTGAAACGCCTGGCCGTCGAACGCGAACCGTAAGAAGGGTCGGTGTCGTGGCAGAATTGAGACGTGGAAGTACGCGTCCTTCAGGTCTACCGCTGCGAACCAATCTAGATGCTGAACGCCAGCCAGAATATTTCTCTGCGTGAGCATTTTGAACGGGAGTTTTAACAAGGCCCGATTGAAAACTCGCAGGTCCAGGATTGGTCGTAAGCCGCCGCCTTTCTTGGGTACAATGAAGTAAGGGCTGTAGAAACCCTTCCTCATTTCGGTTGGAGGGACGGGCTCTACCGCGCCATTGGCTAAGAGGGTCGCGATTTCCGTGCTCAGGGAACTGGCATGCTCGCCGTGTACTGCGGAAAAGCGGACGCCCCTGAAGGGGTGCGGGAGCCGGGCAAACTGAATTGCGTTACCGAGTCGAATGGTCCGGTGCAGCCAGCATGATGCGTTGGGAAGCGAAAGCCACGCTTCCCAGCTCTGCGCTAGGGGCACCAAAGGGATGAGTATTTTGGACGTACCCGGCGGGGCCTCACAGCAGGGCGGAACAGGTAGTGCAGCGTTGGGCGGCTTCGTTGCAGCCTGAGGCTGAAGGTGCTGAGAATAGGCTCAAAGCACTTACCTTGCTCCGCGCACCCGGCAGGGGCGGGTTCGTGACTGAGGAGGAGGTCTGATGCTGGCGTCCTCTGGACTCGTCTGAACCGGCCGGCCGGGGGACAGTCGTGGGCAGGCGGAAGGCGGGATCGTAGCGTCCGGTGTACCGGGACTGTCGTAATCTGAAAGCAGATTGCCGTGAGAACGGCATTTGCGGGCCAGGTGACCCAGAGGCAAAGGAAATAGCTCTTTTATTGAGAATGTGGGTACCACAGCCCCTGTCAGGGGGTGTGGTAAATGAAAAAACAAAGGATTCTCCTCCCGGCCCTCCACCGGGGGACGGAGCGGTCTTACCACCTCCGGAGCTAATGTCTTCGGCTCTGGGTCGGCTGTCTCAGGAACGCTTGGGAGCCTTCCGGGTCCTAGAGGGGGTTCGTGAGACAGGGGGTGTGCGCCGCCTGCGGGGTGCTCGACGCTGGGGCTGAGAGCTGGGCCCGGGTTGAGGCGGAGCAGGAGCTGGTTTCTTCGCAGGGGGACACCCTCGGCGGGCAGACGGGGCGGGGCCCGTAGCGGCAGGTCTGCCGCGGGGCATGATGTGACTGATGGCCTCCGTCTGCCTCTTCACCGCGGAGAACTGTTGGGCGAAGTCCTCGATGGTGTCGCCGAAAAGGCCAATCTGGGAGACAGGTGCGTCCAGGAAGCGGTTCTTATCAGCCTCACGCATCTCGACCAGATTAAGCCAGAGATGGCGTTCCTGGACCACTAGGGTG
This sequence comes from Xyrauchen texanus, assembly GCF_025860055.1. Classification (NCBI taxonomy): domain Eukaryota; kingdom Metazoa; phylum Chordata; class Actinopteri; order Cypriniformes; family Catostomidae; genus Xyrauchen; species Xyrauchen texanus. The sequence continues at coordinate 14,017,777 of NC_068298.1, read as the reverse complement.
GCCATCGCCTGTCCGAGTGCCTGCGCTGTGGCCTTCGTCGCTCTCAGGGCGAGGTTGATCGCTGAGCGCAGTTCCTGCAGCACATCAGGATCAGGTCCACCCCCATGCATGTTTCTGAGTGCTTTGGCCTGGTGGACTTGCAGGAGGGTCATCGCATGCAGGGCGGAGGCAGCGCGTCCAGCCGCACTGTAGGCCTTCACGTTGAGCGAGGATGTTGTCCTACAGGGCTTGGATGGGAGTACGGGGCAGCCACGCCAGGAGGTAGGGCTACCGGGGCATAGATGGTACGCAACTGCCCTATCGACCTGGGGAATCGCCCCGTATCCGTGGCACTCTCCGCCGTCGAGGGTGGTGAGAGTGGAGCGGGTGGCACCTAGACGAGCGGAGAGCGGGGCTCTCCACGTAGACGTCAGCTCGTCATGCACCTCCGGGAAAAACGGGACCGGGGGGACGCGTGACTGCGTGGCCGCTGCCCCCAGGAACCAGTCATCCAACCGTGAAGGCTGTGGGGAGGATGGAGGGTTCCAATCCAACCCCACGCTCACGGCGGCCCGGGAAAGCATGTCAGACATCTGAGCGTCGGCCTCAGCCTGGGCCTGCTGGCCCGAAGGCGGCAGTCCAGGGGAGTCCTCGGCATCAGACATCACACTCTCCGATGCAGCGGCGAGCTCATCTGCTTCGGGCTCGGGAGGATAGACAGCCAGGCCGTGAGGCGAGCCGCTATCGCCGCGAGTGTGGACGGGGACCAGCAAGCGTGTCGGGGAACGGGAGGTTCGCGGGGGTTACCCGGCGAAACTGCACCCGCTGCCGCCCCCAAATCGCCCCCAGCGCCAACCGCATCGTCCTCAATCCCGTGGGAAGAAGGAGCAATGCGGGTGCAGCTGGGGTGGCTTGCTCTCTGTTGAAAGCAAGCCGCGACCGCTAACGTGGTCATGATCATGTTCTCGCAGTGAGAACATGAGCCATCCACAAACGCCGCCTCGGTGTGATCGCGGCCCAAACACACGAGACAGCGCCTGTGGCCGTCTGAAGCGGAGAGCACTCTACCGCATCCAGGAACAACACAGGGGCGGAAGGGCATCTTGAAAAGACGGCGTCCTGAAAAGGAAGTTCAACGCCGCTGTGTTTTGCTCTTTTAGAGAAATTCACTCTTTTAAGGGAAATAACTCTTTTAATACACAGTATGTGTGTGTGTCTGCGCTGTCGAAGCGCTCAGGGGCAACAATGCACGCCGTGCAAAGTAGGAGAAAGCCGCTGTTGTGTGCCGTCAAATCCAACAGCATGCAGATCGTCAGAGGAACAGGAACGTAATAGTGGTGTGTAAACTCGCAGCAAACTGCAGACAGACCATCGGATTTTTCTGAATGAACTCCCGTATTTGCGCCGCTTAAATACCCGTATGTCCGGGGGCGGGACATGTAAATACTGGCTGCCAACTCTCATTGGCCTTTTTTCATAGATCAGAGGTGGATATCGGCGCTCAAGAGAGACCCCTAGTGTCGCTTCTCCGACACAACGTGGAGAGAGCGACAGAAGGGGAAGGAAATATTTTGTGCTGAACATGTTTTTATAATCTAAGAAAGCAATAATAAAAGTACCAAGACAACCCAGAAATACAATGTTATCAAAGCCACAAGTCTAAAGAAGTTATGTTTCAAATTTGAAGATGATCTAACAACAAATGTGGTTCCTGCAAGCTTTTTCCTCTGAAAAAAAAATTAAAATGGGCGGTGTACATAGTAAAATTAAGGCTCCACCTTTCAAGTCGACACTAAATATGGCTGCACTGCTTGGCTATTACGAATAAAGCTATGCCCCATTTTTAAAAATAGACTTTGGAGACAGGCTCATATTGTTTATGAGACTAATATATAAGATAATATACAGTTTTACAACATTAATGCTGCTCAGATTGCATAGTTTGTTGAAGAACGATGATGAAAGGTAATTCGTTCAGGCGAGATTTCATGTAAACAATGGAAAATATATCAATATTTCTCAGATTTATAACTTTTATGGACAAAAAGTGCATTTGGATGTTTTTTTCAATTAATGTTTGTCATGAAAAATTGTGTCTGGATTCATCTGGCGATCGCGTTTTCATAAAAGGTATGAAGTCCCGTTTTGACAATGTGTGTTTTCATTTGTACTCCTGGCACAAATAACTAAATTGCTGTTTCTGGAGCATTGCTATCGTGAAACAGAGATCGGATATTAATGTTGAACCCTTAGACCTTTGAAAAGGTCTCAACAGTTACAATAAAAGTGGCCAGTCATAATAATTTCTTCAACATTGTGGTGGCCATTCGGATTTGGTGAGATCGGCTGTGGAATTTCAAGGTGCTTTATTAGGAAGTCGCTCGGAACAACTCGCATCCACAAGACAAGCGGTGGATGCTCTGGACACCCAAGTCACTGACCTCACCAACCAACTTCATGGTCACCGGGTTGATCGGGATGCAGCTCTGTCCGCCACAACCGCTGCCGTTTCGGCCGCCGTTGCTTTGACCGCTCCTCCCTCTACTACTCCAGAGCCTCGAGTCAATCCTTCGCCATGTTATACTGTTGAGCCTACCATTGTTGTGCATTTCTTACGCAATGTTCTTTTGTGTTTGCCCTCCAACCTGTTATATTTGCTGGAGAGAAAGCTAAGGTGGAATAAGTCATCACACTACTGAATGGTCGTGCCCATGAATGGGCTCAGTGTTGTATGTTGGATCATACACGCTGAAGAATTGAAACAATATGACTTGAATCTAGAGTTTTCTATCTTTGCAGTCCTGGAATTCTTCACCATCATAAATCAAACGGCTCAGGCATCCTGATTGGTCAGAAAGGACCCTCTGCAACCTGATCTTCCACACAGAGTTAAAGCAGACTTCTCTTTTGTAAGGTTACAAGGTCCGTCAGATTAGTACAACTCTAAGACATTTCATCTTAATCTAGCCTTGCTAGATAATGCTGAAAATCACTTTGAACTGTGGTAACGTTTGTACCTGACAAATTAATGATTATAGACTGATGGAACTATTTAAAATGTGTGTAGCAATGTGCAATCACCTATAATTGATAAATATAATCTTTAATTATGTATGATTTATCTCATTCTACCAAGAATGGTAACTATAAGGTTTAACTTGATAAAATGCAATGTGTAAAACCAATATGATTTTGTAACCAGAGATTTTCATGTTTTATTACCTACACGTATAACATCCATAAAAACATGTCAAGTTTAGTATGCAAACATTTGTATGTGTATGAAAAAAAATCTGATGACAATGAATATCATGCCTCTTGTACCATTCTCGATATATAAAAGCTCATGATTAAATATGCACTATTTTTGAGTGTGAAATTCTTAAGAGTCTGAAACAAAGGACCAACTCAACTGTCGGAAAAAAACAGCCCAGTTGACCATGTGACTCTGAAAAGTCACTTCTGATTGGCGCAGGACACCTTTGTGGGATACTGTCAATCTCAGTTCAAATAGTTCCAAACAGGAAGAAGTCTCTCTCTTGCCCACTCTTGCTCTCTTCAGCTGCTCTTGCTCTCCTCATTTGCTCCTCTTCGGCCAGCACATGCTTCGTTTGGTCGCTCCGCTTATGGCCAGGTCCTCCCATGTGAGATCCAAGGGAACTCGGGACTCGACGTCCCGAGAAGGAGTGAGAAGGCCTCGCTTCACAGCTAACCTCACCATTCATACAGACAATACATTTGGTCACAAAGAGTTCAAAACATTGATGGAACGAACTTTCGAACAAGCGCCTACAACCTTTCAAAGAATGCAAGGAAACACCACAAAGACAAGCAAGTACATCTACAATATTGCGCTCAAAGTGCTGGTGTATTTTAATCAAATCGATGTAGACTCAAAGAAGGATGAAATGGTTCTTAAGGTATTGTCAACAGACTCCTAAAGTTAATCTTCACTGTACTGATCAGTTATTTCACATTCTGTCACTTTTCACCAACCTGTCTCATATAAAGTATATACAGTATATATATATATATATATATATATATATATATATATATATACAGTATATATATATATATATATATATATATATATATATCCCTGTTTCTGAAAGATTTAGCTTCAAAGCTGTACCTAAATATATGTGATATTATTTTCAACAAGCCATGAGAATAATATCACTCCAATAAGTGAATTAATCATAATTCACTTAGTAAAGCTAATTCCTTACAACTAGATGTTGTATTACGATTTCAATGGTGGAGAATCTATTAAGACAAATAATCTAGTTATTTGTTATTTATCTAATTTATAATGGTTGTCGAATGCGACTAATTCCATTAAATACATTTCATTACCTAATAAGGACAGTTTAATTTAGTTCATAGCTCACATATTTCAAGACCCTAAAATCCCTCCTAAATTTAGCATGCGTGAAAAATTACCCTACATATAATGTTGGTAAAATGCATGCAAAATACCCATTTTAACTGACCCCGTCCACATCTCTAAATTATATATGTAATACCCTACATGTACTAGCTTTAATAAGTTTTCAGCAGAGATGATGAAGGTGTTTGGCTGCTCTGTTTAGGGGAAGGAGGCAGCCTGTCAACTGGCTGCGTTACATCAGGGAGATCGGTCTGTAGCAGATTATTGCTTCAAGTTCCAGACTCTGACAGCATCCAGTGAGTGTAATGAGGCTGCGCAACTGGACATGTTTTTGCATAGGCTTGCGGAGGAGTTATATGCTCATGATCTTCCTGCTTGTTTTGACTATCTGATGGCACTGGCCATCCGAATGGAAATCGTCTTTCCCTCTAAATTCACAGTTGCTCCACTTGTCCAGTGTGGAGATAATCTTCCCCTCTGTTGTCTACTTCGCAGTCAAGCACTACTAACCACTGGCGAGCATTGGCTTTTAATGGACAGCCATTGGAGAAATGTCCAGCTTCACATTTAAAGTTTCATTTTCTGTTAATACATGATTTTCTGTAAAGCTGCTTTGTAACGATATGTGCTGTGAAAAGCGCTTTACAAATAAAAATGACTTGACTTGACTACTGGCTATGTTCTTATATATTCAGACTTTTTACAAGTATATTTTATTCTACAAATATCTTGATATTTATTTCATCAATTGGATAATAATATTTAAATGACTTAGAGATAAGCAGCTACCACTATGGCTTTAGAGTATTGTTTATCATCTAGACTATCAGGAGTGTGTTGCTATACCACAAGCAGTTTGGCAAAGATATACACACAATTAGCTAACTGAATCACAGTCATGAAATCAGCCAGTTAGGTAGTATTAGCTGTCTAGTTAGCAAGCAATGCAGGTTACAGCAATTACGTCATGAACAGGTTACACAAATGACACATGTCATGGCAAAATCAGTAAGATGGACATTATTGGAAACGTAAAAATGTATGACATTGAGGAGGTTCAAATGTGTGCTTAAGATGATGAAATTAAAGTATTTTCTGTAAATTTCATTGTGCCGTGGTTTATTTCATTTGTGCTTTCAATTTTTGTGCAGCCCAGAGCCACGTAGATTTAGACACCGATAGAAAGGTTGTAATCCTGTATAATTTAACCCTGTATAAGCAAATTAATTATAAAAAGGAAATAATTAAAGTTTATTAAAATAATAAACTAACCAGACAAAAGTAAAGAGTGTTTGAAAAATAGTATCTCTACTATTAAATCTAAATAAAATGCATGTCAGTATAATGATTGACATCACAATGATTGTCCAATTAGGTGAGGTCTAAATTGAAAGTCCAAGATCTGTATGGGGAAAGCCATTTGGTAAGACTGGTGAGACGAGTAGCCGCGTAACTTTGAGCAAAAGATAACAGCATCAGAGAGGATAAAATAGATACATTTATATGTTCTATTTTCTTTGGATTTGGTGAGTACGCATTTTGTAATGTGTAAACTGTCATAAATGTGGTCAAATGTGTACTGATGTATGCATTTGAGAGAGAATGAAAACGTATTTCTTTGTTAGAATATAATGCTGAAAAGTTATGTTGTTTTACAAGGTTAAGGAGATGTAATCCTTAAAAGATTATGTGTATATTAGTTCCTTATGTTCATATTTTTTTGATTTTTTGATGATGAATGAGTTTGTTTAATTAAGTAGCGTAATGTTAATTAATTTGTCGAATTACGATAGAAATGTAACTTTTAAACGTTAAACAGTGTAACAAGTACTACGATATAAAGTTGTTTGACAAGAAGCAGTGAATTTAATGTGTTGTGAACTAACTGCCTGTTATATAGACAGGTCATGTTTTTTTCCTATGCAGGAACTGTGTTTGTTTCAGCTTGACGCAAGATGGCGAGCCTTTACCCAGGAGATGTACATTGACTACTGTGAGAGTTAAGTTCTAACCAAGAAAGTTCTGATTACCTGCTAGTATTTTTGTCATATAAACGGAACCGAACTTTGTTTTTGAGGGACTGTTCAAAGAGTTTTTTCTCGGACGGATTTTCTGGAGCATTTGAACAGAATCTTTGGATTGAATAATTTGAACTGTTTACTTTGTTCTTGTGTTCACTACCTAGGACTTATTTCTGAATGTGATTGAGATTAATAGGCCATTATCATAATTGTGAAGCAGGTCATTGTTTGATATATTAGGTGGAAATTTTCATAGCCAAGAAGGTGCACTCAAACGAACAAAGTGAGTCAGGTGAAAATGCTCAATTATTGTGAATTTAATTGAAATTTCATATCACTGATTTTGATATTGGGTGGCGATTGTAGTAAATTGTTTAATAGTCCTTTTTATTTTATTATTTCTTTTAAAAAGCAACAATTACTACCACAGTTTATTTTCAATACAGATTTACTTTATTACTTATCCAGTGTTGTCTTAGGGTGCTTTCACACTGGCAGTTTAGTTTAAAACAGAGCACGGTTTGCATGAAAAATTGGTAATGTGAAAGATGTGACGTGGACCCTGGTGCGTATCATGGTACTGAAACCGAGACTGCCTGTAGGAAGTGGTCTGAGTTTGGTTGCAAAGGAACTGTAGCACAATTTGTATGAATGAGAAAGCGACTCGGGTGCGCACTCCTTCAGGAAGTATGCGCATGCATTTTAGCCGATGACGACATCATTAGTTTCGACAACACACGAGGATTCACACATTCCTGAATGTCCCAAAAATGTAATTACACCACATTGACATACAAGTACAATCAACACTAAAAATACTGTCTGTCTATATACCTTATAAATACTATTTATAAATACTATTATAGCTTATAAATATAGGGTTTAATAGGAGATGACAGTGGTGATAACTTCACCTTGGACACAAGCTTTAGAAAGCATGCAGTATAAACAAAGATGCTCAAAAAAATGCTGTTTGCGAGCAGCAGCAAAGTCGCCTTCCCCTAGACATCTGATTAGTTACGCCATGAAGCGAACATACACAGTTGTCGTTAACTCTGCTGTGCATAATAGCACCAAAAGAAAAAAGTATGATGAGTCACATTGTGTTCACCATGCGTGTTTGTGATGACGTAAGATCAACACAAATGGATGGGGATTCGATAGAATCAAGTGAGTGTGAAACCAGACCAATGCTGCGGGGGGTGCACCTGGAACAATCGCACTCGGAATCGTACCGCAGCAAACATGTGTTAAGCCCCTCCAATTTTGCCTCCATAGTCAAACCTACTGGCCTATGGATAATATTAGTAGTAAGTACATATCAGTTGAAACGTGCTACAAATTCATTTGCAGTGTCATATTTTTTTAACCGATGTTTACGTGGTTGTCAAATTTCGAGAAAAAAAAAAAACAATGCAAGATGTTGGTAGCTAGCTAGTAGAAAAGAATGCTGTTAAGAACGGATAGTCAATGCAGACATAAAAGTGGGCCTTAAAGAGGAAAGAGAGGGTGGAGAAGTTAGACGTGACACAAAAACTACCCAAAATTGACAGTTTTTCATTAGGGCTATATGCTTACATGCACACACAAGTGTTTGCTACAATCAATGCAAGAAAATTGCAAATACTTGTTAATGTTGTGGCTGTAAGTTAAAACTGTTAATTTATGTCCTGATCTGTGTTCACAAATAGAAATGTTTTATTGGGGGGAAAAATGAGTTGGACTTCATATAAATAATTTACTTGCAAGTTTAAGTTAGTTTGTGGGACTTTTATTAAAACTGTTTTTGCTTCCTGTTAAGAACAGGAAGGACTCTTATTTTGAAACAGCCTCATTGCTTATCAGGATGTGGGTTAGCAATTTTGAGGAGAAAGTCAAAATAAACTGGAGGATTACCTGTGTTGGGGCCTGTTGCCAGTAAAAACAACTTTTCTCTATCATGGAATTGACTTGTGGATTAAGCTTGTGGATTACATGAAGCAGACCCTATTTCCAAGAGAAGACAATTTTTGGTGAGACTGTTTTTTCCATTTTTCTATTTTTGTTGTTGGCCAACATGTTTGCATTTGGACCTTGTTTAAACTTTTTTTTTGCAATTTGAGAACTTTTGAGAATATTTTAGTTTGACAGGGATTTAATCATTTATTGCTCAATTGGACTTAATCTATGGGATATTTATAAATATATACACTTGTTTTGGTTGATGGTGCTGTGTGTGTTTTTAGTTTTGTTGCAGCATCACAGTACATGTTTGTTCATTCTTATGTGCTGCATCATGTGTTGTGTTTACTAAGTTTGAACAATCTTGAACTGTTTGGACTACCCCAGATTTTCCAAACCTTTCAGGTATCTATCGAGTTATTTGACAAGGATAAGCCCAATTTGTTACAGATGGTGGCCCGTATGGGGAGATTTCTTTGAATATACTGTTAGTGCATTGTTTCATTTCACATTACAAATTTCTAAAACTGATTCGTCATACATTATGGATAATGTTAGGGATCAGGCTGAATCAACACCGGATACTCTTCCTGATACAGTGGGTGGTGCAGAGTAGGGTTGCAGCGGTTTACCGGTTTCATGGTACACCAAGGTATGAACATTGTTGGTTATCATACCATGTTGGTTATCATACCATGATGGGGATCAGGTTTCATCTCATCCTCCATCTCCTCATGGTCCGGGTCTTCCTGCAGTAGTTCCTGGTCCAGCAGATCATCGTCCTGTTTGCTCATGCCCTCATGCCTCGTCCTCCTCTGCTATGAACCTAAGCTCATCAGCAGCCTTCCCTTGAGGGTATTGAGCAGGAAGCCATAGTATATTATCAATCTCTACAACAGAAAAAAGTACACAGTTGGTAGCCAGCAGTGTGTTCTTGACAAAACTTTACACAGAATAGTCTAACCACAATGTCCAACTGCAGACAGCCCTCTCACGATTTCCTTGTGAACAGGAAGGTACACACCAATCCATCACACAGACATGGTTTTAGATTGTAAGGCTATCTGCTAAATTATTGAAAGATATCAACCATTTTTTATTACATGGGAAGATCGACAAGCTAGATAACTTCTCTAACTAGCAGGCCAGTTTCCAGAAAGGTCTGAACAGCATAAAAAAAAGGTGCAGCATCTGCTGTCTGCCTCATTACTTAGGCGGATTTTTCACAATCGACAAAATTGGCAAAATATGTATTGATATTTAGTTAAAAATGTACTTTGTATTGCTAGTGTTACGAATGGAGGCAGCGAAGCAGACGAGGAGAAGCGGATCCAATCGCAGTTCAACTTTATTAAGTAAACAAACAGGCAAAACACAAAACACGGGAACAAAGGAAAAACACTCAATGGGGAAATAAAACATAAAACTAGAAAACACGGGCAGGGAACACATACCAGGCTAACAACAACATTCAACGAACGACAAGGGGTGAACAAAAAGCAGGGCTTAAATACACAGTGAGTGATGACTGAATGAGATACAGGTGAAAACAATGAACAAAATGGCAGTGAAGATGGCATGTGGATCCTGGGAAGTGTAGTTCTAAACAAGGACAAGTGAACACGAAGGCTAACCAAAAGACAAAAGTGAAAACTAAGGAATGCAAAGGTGACAGACAAAGGGCAACAGTGAAACAAGACAAGGAATTCCTAACATAGCCCCCCCTCAAGGATCGGATTCCAGACGATCAACATAAAACAAAAAATGTCCATTGACTGGGGGGGAGCTTGTGGTGGGCAGACAGACCAAGGGGGGCAACGACGGGCAGACAGGCAGTCCAGGGGGCAACGAAGGGTAGACAGGAAGTCCAAGGGGCGAAGGGCAGGCAGGAAGTCAAGGGGCACGAGGGCAGGCAGGAAGTCCAAGGGGCACAGATGGCAGGCAGGAAGTTCAAGGGGGCACAAAGGGCAAGGACAGGTTCAGGTGGTCTGGGAGCTGGCCACCGGGCAAGGAAAGGTTTGGGGAACCTGGGAGGAGGCCACTGGACAGGGACTGGGTCAGGAGGCCTGGGAGGAGGCCACAGGACAGGGACTGGGTCTGGGGGCCTGGGAGGCGGCCACAGGACGGGAACAGGGTCAGGAGGCCTGGGAGGAGGCCACAGGACAGGGACTGGGTCAGGGGGCCTGGGAAGAGGCCACAGGACGGGAACAGGGTCAGGAGGCCTGGGAGGAGGCCACAGGACAGGGACTGGGTCAGGAGGCCTGGGAGGAGGCCACAGGACAGGGACTGGGTCAGGAGGCCTGGGAGGAGGCCACAGGACAGGGACTGGGTCAGGGGGCCTTGGAAGAGGCCACAGGATGGGAACAGGGTCAGGAGGCCTGGGAGGAGGCCACAGGACAGGCACTGGGTCAGGAGGCCTGGGAGGAGGCAACAGGACAGGCACTGGGTCAGGAGGCCTGGGGGAAGGCCACAGGACGGGAACAGGGTCAGGAGGCCTGGGAGGAGGCCACAAAGGCGGTGACCTGGAAGGCTCTGGCGGTGAAGCCGTAGGAGGCTCGGGAGGCAGAGCCGCAGGAGGGTCGGGAGGCGGAGCCGCAGGAGGCTCGGGAGGCAGAGCCATAGGAGGCTCGGGAGGCGGAGCCGAGGGAGGCTCAGCTGAGGGAGGCTCTGGAGGCGGAGCTGAGGGAGGCTCTGGAGGCTCAGAGGCCTCAGGGGGCTGAGCCGTGGGAGGCTCAGGAGGCAGAGCCGAGGGAGGAACCATGGAAAGCTTGGGAGGCTCAGGGGGCGGAGCCGCAGGAGGCTCGGGAGGCGGAGCCGTAGGAGGCTCGGGAGGCGGAGCTGAGGGAGGCTCAGAGGCCTCAGGGGGCGGAGCCGTGGGAGGCTCAGGAGGCAGAGCCGAGGGAGGAGGAACCATGAAAAGCTCGGGAGGCTCAGGGGGCAGAGCCGTGGGAGGCTCAGGAGGCAGAGCAGAGGGAGGCTTGAGAGGCGGAGCCCTGGGAATCTCAGGAGGAGGAGCCCTGGCAGACTCGAGAGACTTGAGAGATGGAGCCCTGGGAGGCGGAGCCCTAGGAGGCTTGGGAGGAGGAGCCCTGGGTGGCTCGGGAGACTTGAGGGGTGGAGCCCTGGGAAGCTCAAGAGACTCGAGGGGTGGAGCCCTGGGAGGCTCGAGAGGCTTGAGAGGCGGAGCCCTGGAAGGCTCAAGAGGAGCCCTGGAAGGCTCGAGAGGCTCGAGAGGCGGAGCCCTGGGAGGCTCGAGAGGCGGAGCCCTGGGAGGCTCGAGAGGCGGAGCCCTGGGAGGCTCGGGAGGCGGAGCTCTGGAAAGCTCGGGAGGCGGAGCTCTGGAAAGCTCGGGAGGCTCGGGAGGCGGAGCTCTGGGAAGCTCGGGAGGCGGAGCTCTGGAAAGCTCAGGAGGCGGAGCTCTGGAAAGCTCGGAAGGCGGAGCTCTGGAAAGCTCAGGAAGCTCAGAAGGCGGAGCTCTGGAAAGCTCGGGAGGCGGAGCTCTGGAAAGCTCAGGAGGCTCGGAAGGCAGAGCTCTGGAAAGCTCGGGAGGCTCGGAAGGCGGAGCTCTGGAAAGCTCGGGAGGCGGAGCTCTGGAAAGCTCGGGAGGCGGAGCTCTGGAAAGCTCAGAGGGCGGAGCTCTGGGAAGCTCAGAGGGCGGAGCTCTGGGAAGCTCGGGAGGCTCGAGGGGCGCAGGCTCTAGGACGGGCATGACCATTGGCGCTGGCTTTTGGTCAGTCCAGGCTAGTGGCATTAGCCTGGGAACGGTCGAGGCTACAGGCGCTGGCTCAGGGACGGTCGAGGCTACAGGTGCTGGCTCACTGACCTCTGAGGCGACAGGTACTGGCTCACTGACCTCTGAGGCGACAGGTACTGGCTCACTGACCTCTGAGGCGACAGGTACTGGCCCACTGACCTCTGAGGCGACAGGCTCTGGCTGGGTGACTGTGGTATGCGCTGGCTTGGGTTTGCTGACCGTGGCTGACGAGGGCTCTGGCTCGCAGACCGGGGCAGGCGAGGGCTCTGGCTCGCTGACCGTAGCTGATGAGGGCTCTGGCTCGCAGACCGGGGCAGGCGAGGGCTCTGGCTCGCTGACCGTAGCTGATGAGGGCTCTGGCTCGCAGACCGGGGCAGGCGTGGGCTCTGGTTCGCTGACCGTGGCAGGCGGAGACTGGGGAGCAGAAGCCTTTCCTCTTCTCCTCCTCCGCCGGGCGGACGAAGCTGGCAACGCTGGCTCGTTGGCCGTGGTAGGCGTGAAGGGACGAACCACGGGTGAAGGGAGAGTTACCACTGTGGGAGGAGTGGCAGGGTTCTCCTCGATGACGCCCACAGTAAACGGTGAACCGCAGGCCAGCAGAGTCTCCTCCACGAACGCGTGGAGCGTCCAGCCGCGCGTTGCCTGTGGCAACCGCTCCTTGAGCGCACTGTTCAGGCTCGCCCGGAAAAACCCCACCAGGTCGGAGTCAGGGAATTCGGTGGCACTCGCAATCACGAGGAAATCGCGGATGTGGTCCTCCACCGGACGATTTCCCTGACTAAGGCTGAGCAGCTGACAGCTCGCTTTTCGAACCGCTGGATCCATGTTTGGTCGTTCGTTCTGTTACGAATGGAGGCAGCGAAGCAGACGAGGAGATGCGGATCCAATCGCAGTTCAACTTTATTAAGTAAACAAACCCTCAATGGTTAACTAAAACATAAAACTAGAAAACACGGGCAGGGAACACATACCAGGCTAACAACAACATTCAACGAACGACAAGGGGTGAACAAAAAGCAGGGCTTAAATACACAGTGAGTGATGACTGAATGAGATACAGGTGAAAACAATGAACAAAATGGCAGTGAAGATGGCAGGTGGATTCTGGGAAGTGTAGTTCTAAACAAGGACAAGTGAACACGAAGGCTAACCAAAAGTGAAAACTAAGGAATGCAAAGGTGGCAGACAAAGGGCAACAGTGAAACAAGACAAGGAATTCCTAACAGCTAGCTAGTGTTTATTTAGCCATTTTCACAGAAAGCTGCCTGTCCGATGAACGCTGACGGTCATGTAATTTTTTCCAGAAATAACTAGCATTACTCCTACAAATAAATGCTTAGTAACTAAAATGTTTTGACTTTCAATAGACAATATTGACAACTAGGGCTGCAACTAACGATTATTTTGATAATCGACTAATTGAACAATTATTTGATTGATTATTGCAATGATTAATCATGATCTTGTAACCGACCATTCAGCTTGTGCCTAGACTTAAAAGGTTGTATTAAACGTGCTTACTAACAATAAAGAGGACAAAATCATCTTTTAAAAAATATCTCTAAATGACATTCACTGAATTTCTGAAGTTTTATTCAGTAAAATCTCACTGCAAAAAACCTATTGTAATCAAGAGTTTTTGTCTTGTTTTCCACATTCTCTAAAAGCAAGTCTAAATATCTTATGTTGCTTCTCAGCAAAATGTATCTCGTTTTGAGTAGGCTGTTTTTATATATATTAAATATTGTATTCAACATTCTCCAATAACAATTTTTTTTCTTCTGCAGTATAGCTACAAATGTAAAAGTTCTGTTCACTTCAATCCATCTTTAACTCTCAAAAAACAAACTCCCGTATTAATAAAGCTGCATTTTGCCAGTTTTCTTCACGATAATTCTTCACGATAATTTTTAAATGTATAAATTATGTTTAATAATCAGGTGTAGTATTATACATGCAGAAGAATTAAAAACCCAATGTTAATTCTGGAATTCCACGTCATATGTTGAAAAACTTTGATGCCAGTGAGTCTCACATCTGGCCAATAAAACTAACAAATAGACTTGTCAAGCTCCCATATGACTTGAAAACTTCTCTGCAAAGAGGCCCTAAGGTCAAAGCAATAAAAGACAGAACACACCATCTTGGAGTTCCCAAGAGACTCTGGACACACAAGATTCTGTCCTCCGATATAAACCAGTTTGCTACATTTAGACTCATCAGTTCACGTGACATACTGATCATTGTTCAGTAAACAGCATCTTAAAAAGGACATTCCTTAATCCAGAAACATCTCACACAAAGTCACAGTACTTTGCTATATACATCCTATACAATATACAAGACCGCATGGACCCACATACTATACCTAGTCTTGCTAGGTAATTCTGACAATTGCTTTGAACTGTGGTAACTTGAATAACTGACAAATTAATGATTATAGACTGATATACCTCTTTAAAATGTGTGTAATGTTTTATCCATGTTGTATATTCAATTAATTAACCAGTATGATTTGTAACCAGGGATTGTCAGGTTTTGTTACCAAAACATATAATGTGTTTAGTATGTGAACGTTTGCTGGCGTATGCAGAGAAAGCTGATGACAATGAATGTCATGCCGTGCAAGATATAAATGTAATCATTAAACATGCACTATATTGAGTGGGAATTTTGTAAAAGAATCTGAAACAATAGACCATAAAATCAACTGTTTGATAAGACAGCCCAGTTGGCCCTGTGTCTCTGAAAAGTCACTTCTGATTGACGCAGGACACCTTAGGGGATGCGGCCAATTTCAGTTTAAATGTTCCCAAACAGGAAGAACGTGTTTTTCTTCAGGCTCCTCTCGTCTTCTCTCTTGTCTCGTCACTTCTGCACTCTCTGTTCTGGCTCTTCCCTCGTGGTCTTCTCTGGATCTCGTCGGAACCAGATCCATGCCATGTGAGGTCCAAGGGAGCTCAGGACTCAGAAGTCCTGAGGAAGCCTCTGAATCTCTACGGTTCAGAGAAGGCCTTGCTTCAAAGCCAACCTCATCATTCATACAGACAATAACTATCCGATCTTGCAGAGGTCCAAAACATAGATGGAACAAACTTTCGACCAAGAGCCAAGAACCAAGCAACACAATGAACATAAGGAAACACCACTACACTTAAGTACATCTCCAATATTGTGCTCAAAGTGCTGGTGTATTTGTTAAATATTTTGGGTAATCCGATGCAAATCGATGTAGACTCAAATAAGGTTAAATGGTTCTTAAGGCATTGTCAGCAGACTCCATAAAGTTAATTTTCACTGTATTGATTTACACATTCTGTCACTCTTTTCACGAACCTGTCTCATGTATATATGTGTTAGATTAGATTTATGTTTAGAATAGTAATAAAGTTTGTCTGTATTCAAATATTAATGACTGTGGTATATTTTGATAAATAATCTCATCCCTGTTTCTAGAAGATTTAGCTTCAAAGCTATACCTAAATATGTGTGATATTATTCTCATGGCTTATTGAAAATAATATCACTCCAATAAATCAATTAATCATAATTCACTTATTAAAGCTAATTCCTTACAGTAAAAATTGTGAGCGGATACTACAAGACATTGTATTACGATTTTAATGGTGGAGAACAATCTAGTTATTTGTCATTTATCTAATTTATAATGGTTGTCAAACGTGACTAATTCCATTATAAATGTAATTACCTAATAATGTACAATAAGGACAGTTTATTTAGTTCATAGCTCACATATTTCAAGACCCTAAATTCCCTTACATATATTGCTGAATTTATACTGGCACTTTAACTGTTCCTGTCTAAATTCATCAGTACCAAATATCTTTCATATAATGGTGTGAGAATGAGGGCACTTTAACGGTTCCCTACTGAATGTCGCATACCAAATATCCTACACAGGTAATCCGAATGTAACACTTTGATTTGTGGCTTGAGCCTGAATATATTTTCAAACATAAATCACGTACTATGATTGTAAGTTAATATCTCCAATTTATTTGAAATCATGAATGGATGATCTAGCACAATCCTTTCAGTCATTTTGGTTATATTTTCTAAGTTGATCCAGGACCATTATCGTCCTTCAATGCATGGTAGACTTGCTGATGATGATCGAGGACCATCAATGGTTTGTTGATCCTGGTCCATGAATGTCAACATGTTGATCCTGAACCATCATTGTCATTGTGTTGATCCTGAACCATCATTGTGTCACTGTGTTGATCCTGGACTGTCATTGTGTCACCGTGTTGATCCTGGACCATCATTATCATTCAATGCAGGGTATACTGGCTGATGATGATTTAGGACCATCAATGGCATGTTGATCCTGGACCATCATTGCCACTGCGTTGATCCTGAACCACCCTAATCATTCTATGCAGTGTGGACTTACTGATGATGATCTTGGACCATAATTGTTACCTTGTTGACCCTGGACCATCATAATCACTTCAATACTGGGTAGATTTACTGATCTTGATCCAGAACCATAATTGCTTTCCCCCAATAATCATTGTCACCATGTTTATTCTGGACCATCAGAATAATAAAAATCCTGGGTTGGTTTACTAATGTTGATCCAGGACCATCTGAACCATTTTAGTGGTCGGTACATGCACTAATTTTGATCCAGGACCATCAGTGCAATGTTGATCCAGAAACATTGTCATTATTCCTTTTAATATACCATGTTAATTAAAGTTTAATACAATACTAAAGTCATTATAAATACATTTTTGATCTGGACCCAAATTGTTTAGGATAATCCTTGTTAGGCCATTTTTGGTTTAGTCTTATATTTTTGATACACAAGTGGTTCCTTAATTAACAGTGACATTTTACCCATACACCGAGACATACCTTTTAGAAATTGTGCAAGTAAACACACACACACACACACACACACACACACACACACACACACACACACTTAAAAAATAGAGAGGAAAAAAATGGGTGTGTTAAAAAATTTATCAAAAAGTATAGCCACTAGTGCTCATTGGAAAAAGAGTAACAGACATTTTTGAAAAAAAAAAATAAATCCAATGCACTCATGTGGTATGAAATAAAAATACTATATTTAACTGGGCTACAAGATCTAAATCATATATAATGGCCAACACATTTTGGCTAAGAATGCCAAAACGTGTTAGCCATTATATAAGTTTTAGATGTCCTATCACAGTTAAATAAAGGCTTTTTAATTCATATCAAGTGAGTGTCTTGGATTTTTCTCTTTGGATTTTTCTCTTTTTTTAACACGCACACAGTTTAGTTGCATTTCTATGTTAAAGAATGTATATATATATATATATATATATATATATATATATATATATATATATATATATACACACACACACACACACACACACGCACGTGTGGCCAATCAGCCATGGTTTCTGGAAATGGTCCCCGTCAACGCTCAAAGTGTATGTGGCAAAGATCTGCGTATCATGCACATGAAACCACCACCTCTATAGGCAAGCATGATTTAATTATAAAGTTCCTTTTTAAGGAGCAAGATGATTAAACCCATCTCGGCATGCTACAGTCCCGACTTGGGACTTAACTTTAGTCCTAAAAGCTCTCGCAGGGCCCCCTTTTGAGCCTTTGGACTCTGTTAATTTGCGTATGCTCTCTATTAAGACCGCACTACTGCTGGCTCTGGCCTCAGTAAAACGGGTTGGTGACATACATGCATTATCAGTTGACAATTCATGTCTGGAGTTTTGCCCTGGTCTTTCAAGAGCCACTGTCAAACCCAGTCTTTTGACTCCTAGGACGGCAATCAGGTTAGTTTGCATTGGCCCCTCCCCGCCTTTCCCTGTCAGCAGCATGTCGTTTTATTTGATTACGGTGGACCCATTTGAAAACCGGCTCTTTCTGTCTCCAGTTTAGTTGGATCCGGTACACCACTGGGGAGAGTTTGTCAACAATCTCATGGGGTCCTGTCCAGTGGGGCAATAATTTCTTTGACAGCCGATGGGAGGCTGTGCGGGATGGCTGAGTGAAGCTATAATACCAGACCCTGTCGCCCACGTCCAGTTCTTGGTGCGACGCTTTCTGATCATAGTATGCTTTCTGTCCTTCGGCACTCTTTTGAAGCTGTTGTTGGGCGAAAGCAAATGTTGCTTTCAGGTGCCGGTGTAGCTCGTCGAGATACTGGTGAGTGGTGCAGGCTGTGACGAGGCTGGAGTCTCCTGGCTGATACAGCAGATGCAGTGGCAGGGTCATCTGCCGCCCAGTAATTAGTTCGAAGGGAGACACGCGAGTCGAGTCCTGCGGGGTAGCTCTGAGAGTCATTAGCACCAGCGGGAGTTTTACATCCCAGTCTTTCTGATTGGCAGACACGTACTTTTTCAACATACTGACCACGGTTCGATTCGATCGTTCCACTTGGCCAGATGAGATTGGATGATGACTGATGTGTAGTTGAACTTGGACTCCCAGGAGTCTCCAGATCTGTTGCATAATCTCGGCCGTGAAGTGAGTGCCTCTGTCTGAGTTGACTCTCAGGGGCAGTCCGAACCTGGAGAAGATGTGGTTCATCAGGAGGTATGCCGTGGTCTGGGCAGTGTCGTTGGGTGCTGGAAGACACTCTACCCATTTTGTGAACTGGCACACGACTGTGAGGAAGTATTTGTTGCCCCTCGTCGACCTGGGCAGAGGTCCTACCCAGTCGATTTGGAGGTCTGACCATGGGAATGTGACTCTTCTGCGTTGCAGTGGGGCTATGTGGTTTGGGTTTGCCGGTTGAAACTGGCAGCAAACCAGGCATTCTCTGACATATTCTGTCACATGTTCCTGCATGCGGGGCCAGTATGCCACTTGCTTCAGTGTCTCATAAGTGGATCTGGCGCCGTGGTGTCCGGCACATGGTGCGTCGTGGGCATAACTTAGCATGACCCCCCTTAGGCACTGTGGCACCACAAGCCTTGGCGCCGTGATGTCATCAGGTGCATACCACAAAATGTTGTCTATAACAGGCAGCATGTGCTTTATGTCATGCAGTCGTCTGAGGCACGGGTTGTCAGTGAGGTCAGACGGCGCTAGCGGGTGGTTGGTGGGGTCTGAGAGGTGGTTCAGGAAAGTCTGTATGGATCTGTCAGAGGCTTGCATGTCCGCTATGTCATTGTTTGAAATCTGCGGAGCCAGCGTTAGAGGCTGTGAGGGTGGCACTGTTGCAGGAAAAGTTCGTTTGCTATGGGTTATCACTGCAACGTTCAAGGTGGGTGGGAGGGTTGGAGGTGACCATAGAGTACCGTGCAGTGCGCCAGTCTTGGCAAGTGCATCGGTTTGGTCATTCAAGTCTTTGTCAAGGCCTGGTTGCCTTGAGTGTCCTTTCACCTTCTTCCAGTAGACAATCATGTTGTGATTTCTTGTGATGTCATCACATTCTTGGAAAAGGTGTTGGTGTTTGATAGGCTTGCCGTTTGAAGTTTTAAAGCCATTTTGTTTCCAGTTTGGAAGGTGGCATGTGAAACTGAGTCTTGCGTAGTTGGAGTCTGTGCAGATCAGGAGTTCTCTGATGTTATGGGTCGATGCGATTTGCAGAGTTATGAGAATGGCTGCAACCTCCGCATACTGTGACTGCGGGCCCAGCTTGAAGTGTTGTGGTGGGCACGGCAGGTCATTTACCCATAATACACCTGCTCCTGCTTGACGAGTGCCCTCTTGGTTGTAGGAACATCCATCGACGTAGGCTGTGGGCATACCTTGGCACGCATTTTCTTCAAAGTACCTGTGACAGGTTAGTTGTTGTTGTTGGGGTTCTTCCACATCTATCGTTGCAGCTGGTGTGTTATCAGAGCAGTTCTGGCAGGCAGCCAGGCCGTTGCCTAGCATCGACTTGTGATTCTGAGCATATCGTGCCTCAACATTGCGCCCCTGTAGGGCCATTAACCACATGGCTATGCGTGAATTGTGACCACGCCATCTTGGATACGCTGGCTGTTGAGAAATATGACAGACTGGTGGCAAGTCTCTATGATAACCTTTTGTGCTCCAATGTAGTTGGAGAATCTCTGGATGGCCCATACAATGCAGAGCAGAGCTTTTTCACAGTCTGAGAATTTACTCTCGGGTGGAAGAAGTGTCTTGCTGGCATATGCGATTACTCTTTTGTCTTGGTCATGCCTTTGGTACAGGCCAGCACTGAGACAGTGGCTGGAGAATCCAGCTTCTAAGTAGAACTCTTTTTGTGGGTCCGGGTAAGCCAGGCACGGAGCGGTGCATAGGTGTCGTTTCAGCTCGTCCATGGCATGTTCTTGGACCTCTGTCCATACAAATGGGCAGTCCTTTTTCAGAAGGCCAGTTAGAGGTTTTGCAATGTCTGAGTAGCTCTCGATGAACTGCCGCGAGTAATTGCACACCCCTAGAAAACTTCGCAGCTCTGAGATGTTGGCGGGTGGCTTGATGTTTTGAACGGCTTGAATACGGCTGGACTGTGGTTCGATGCCCTGTGATCCTATGAGTAGGCCCACATAGTTGACCTTGGTTTGGCACCACTGTCCTTTGTGGAGGGCGATCTTGGCGCCGGCAGTGGACAATTGGTTCAAAACATAGTCTGTCTCTTTCATGTGGTCAGCCACTGTTGTGCTTTTCATGAGAACATCGTCTACGTAGATAAGATTGCCTCTTGTTCTGGCATCTGGGCATGCTTTGTTCAGGAAGATGTTGAACTCAGCAGGTGAGTTGGCATTGCCGAACGGAAACCTTGTGAAAGTGAATTGTCTGTTGCCGAACGTGAAAGCTAGCTTGTGCTGATCTTCTGGATGCACTGGTATGGTCCAGAATCCAGAGGCCACATTGAGTGTAGAGAAGATGGTGGCTCCTCTGATTCTGGGTATTTCCTGCTCCAGCTGAGTCATGGGCCATCGTGACAGTGGCACCTGTTGATTCAGTTTCCTGTAGTCAATGGTGGGTCGCCACTTGCCGTTTGGTTTGAGGACGGGCCAGATGGGGGCAGAATAGGTGCTGTTGCATGGACGGATGACACCTTTTTCAAGCATGGATTCGATGACCTCTTGCACCGGTTCGTGTGACGCGATGGGGATCTTGTACTGCCTGAAAAAAGTGGGAGGAGCATTAGGGTGCGTTGGGATGCGCACGGTGTGGAGCTTGGTGAGACCACAATCTAAAGAGTCTTTGGCAAATGATGCTTTGAAATTGTAAAGGACTCGTCTGAGTTCTTGTGGATCTGCATCATTATTAATTGCGTCAGCGTCTTTTAGAATTTGCTGAACTTGAGACTCAAACCCTGGATACGGCTCCTCTGTCGGTGTGTCGTCTGTCGTGTTGGCAGGCAGAGGTGCGGCAGTGTCATAAATCTCGCAGGCAGGCTGTTTGGAGACTGTGTATACTGCAAGGTGTTGGTCCTTTGTCAGTTCTGTTCTGCATACCTGGTCTTTGTCCACTGGCATGACTGAAGTTATGGAGATCATCTTGAAGGGGGTTGTGAACACTGTGTTGTCTGTGTACCCTTCAGGTATCATTGAAGCTGGGATGGGCCCAATGATTGGTAATGTGAGTTCAAAGTCATGAAAGCCCGGTAGGCTTTTGGAATTGTGATGTCCATTGCCATGCAGTTGTTGAAGAGGATGTAAACAGCACGGGATGACACTTCAGTGAGGGGCGTGGCTTCCAGCGTGAGTCCAAGTTCAACGCATTCGGGTGAAGGTTGAAAGAAGCCCAGCGTGTGGTTTAGGGTTTGACCACAGCGCATGTTGAGCCGAACAGCGACCCCTTTGGTTTAGGCTGGTACTACAGTTTCTTGTTCATTGACCAAGGTGCAGACCTCTGGAATGGTCTGGCCTGACCGGAGGTTCGCAGTGTTGGTTGGAATCACAGGTGGCTGTAAAGTCAGTGGGGCCCACAAGACCTCATTAATAATGTCTACATGAGCGTTGAGGCGAATCAGAATGTCTGCTCCAATGTAGACATCATGGGGCAGTTCTGGAAGGACCAAGAAGTAGTGAGTCAGACACCGGTAGTTCCACTTCAAGTTCAAAGCGCAGATCCTTTTGGCAGTCACTATTGTTGATGGGCATGAGTTCAAAGGAAAACGGGTGCACTTGCTGGCAGATGGAAGGTCCGGTGTGTCTTCAATGAGAGCATTGTATAATGAGAGACTGATGGCTGAGTTGTCTGCCCATAGTGCAAGTATGATGTCAGTGGTAGTTACACCATCCAAGTGCAGGTCAGCTGTGACCTTGGGGCAGAAGGAATCAAAGTCTTGGGTGAGCTGAAATGTGTAGAGTAGCGAACTTGAATCTCGCTTTGGTCCCTGTGGCTGTCTGCGAGAGTTCCCGTGACCTCTGTGGCCTGACAGTCTGGTTCAGGTGTTCGGTGTGGCTGAAGGGGGAGAGGTTCTCACACTTGAACCCACATCTTCAGCTGTCTGAAGTCCAGCAGGGGCTCGAAGCGGTCTAGTAGATCCTTTCCGATAAGGAGGGGATATGTGTTCATCGGCGAGATGTACACAGGGTGTACCATGCTCATAGGACCAATTGTCAAGTGAATGGGAGCTACCTGTTCAAGCCGGACGTCATTTTGGCTGTATGACTGTACATTTAGCACACAATTTTGAGATTTTAGAGTTCGATTTTGTCTCTTAGCTTCAAATTTGAGTCTTTCAAAAAGTTCAGCTGATATCAAAGTGAGGTCTGCTCCAGTGTCTACCAGGGCTTCGAGTCTCACCTCATTTTCCACAGTGATGGCTAGGTAGAGCTTCCGTGCCATTCCCTTCTCGATCAGATTCCCCAGGAGTCTTGGGGTCGGGGCTTGGGTGGTGATCAATAGGCAGTTAGGCTCGGTCTCTTGTGGTTCGTTGTGGAGACCCACAACCAAAACAGCACTTTCTGGTACCTGTGGGGTTTGGTCACTGGTGTGAAGAATTGTGTGGTCCGTTTCAGGAGGTGCGGTTGTAGCCTGCAGTGAGTGTGGGACGCTGTCACTTAGTGCTGTGATAGCTGGTTCTGTAGGAGGGCAGTCAGGAAGGGTGTTGGGCTCATGCCTTACGCTTAGTCATGAGGAGGCTGGCCTGTCCTCTTTGTCTTTCTTGTGAGGTGTTCTATGAAGAAGCTCTTTCAGAACCTTTAGGATCTCTGCGGTCTCCGCCGTGGCCTCACTGTTTTTCTGTGGGGTAGGCTCGGACTTGGACTTGCCGGAGGCATGCCGAGAGGTGTTCCGCTGCGGGCTGTCTGGGCTTGACATTCTCGTCGACGGGGTTTGGTTCTGTCTGGGCCGTCGGTTGGCTTCCCACGTGGCTCCACCCTTTTGGTCATGGGATGGCCGTGGGCTGTCGTAGAATCTTTCAGAGCGCCCGCTCTGGTGCTTAGGATGAGCACCATCACGGTTGTGCTGCCCTCTTCTGTCATGGAACGGTCTTGACTCGTGGTAAAAAGGTCTGTTACTGTGGTGCTGGTGGGCGCCCTCTAGTGCCAGCTCTGAGGGCTGATCAGTGACAGGGCAAATGGTTGGATTTTTTACAGTCATTTCAGAAGCAATCTTCTGCTTGGTGAAAGCTTTATGGGCTAAGTCTCGCAGCTGTTGGGTAGTCATGCTACGAGGGCAGGCCAGGACCCCTAAGTGATGGCTCACCGTGGGATGCAGGTTTCAGAGAAAAAGAGTTTTGAAGTTGAAGTCTTCTTCCATACCAGGTTCGTTCCGTGCTCCGGAGTAGGCTCATCGGATGCGGCTGTAGTAGGCCTGTGGAGTTTCCAGTCGGGCCTGTTTGAGGTCCATAGTGGTGATGAGTCCTTGTTCTGACTCTGGATCAGAGAATTCTCTGATGAAGGCCTGCCGTAGCTGTAGGTAGTCTGATTTGACAGTCTCTGGTTGCCGATCCAGGAAGCTGCGCACGTCACGACTAGACGTAATTCTTAGCAGGTACACTCTGTCCCGCATGGTCACGTTGGGAACAGTGTGCAAGTGAAAGTCTATGTCTTGCAGGTAGGCGTGCACGTCGTGGCCTCCTGCTGGATTTGGGGTGAAAGTAGGGATGTTTCTGGCCAGCTTGTCAAGTTCTTTGGGAGCCATGCCGTGGTTAGTGACCAGGCTTTTGTGGGCGGGCTCCCACCCTTTTGTTGCTGACGGGGGTTCTTGGAGGCTGGCTGGTGACATGTTGAACGGTGGGCTTTCACCCCCCTTTTCAGCTCTGAGCTCTTGGCTGAAAAGCTTTGGCCCACTGGTCAGGGGAAACTCTGTGGTGTGCGTTTCCCCTTTCTGTTCATTTTTCAGTCTATAAGCATGTTTCAGTTCTCTTTGAACAGTGTCAAGTTCGTATATGAGATGGTCTCTGTGCTGAATAAGTTCATGGATTTCAGCTCGGGCCCTGTTCAGGTGCTTTTCACAGGCTTTGGCTTTAGCATCTCTGTCTTTTAGTTCAACCTCTGCTCTTGCAAGGAGAGACTCGGCTTGTTGCAACTTTTCGTCGAGTTCCTCTCTGGCTTTTCTCTCCGATTGCTCTCTTTGGTCTGTATCTAGGAGAATATTTTCCAGGGCATTTCGAAGTCTCTCTACTTCCTTTTTCTGTTCTGGGTCCGTTTCATCCTCTTCCTTTCGCTGTTCCTCGGTCTCGAGGCGTAGCTGATATAGACGACTCTGGGTTTTGGCTTGGTTGGTTCCTACGGGCCTCCTCAGCTTGGAGTTTTAGCGCTGCGGCCTCCTGCTCCAGGTCGAGGTTGCTTTTCTCACTTATCCGGGCGATATTGGGCAACAAGATTGTGGGCAAGACTTCCGATGATCTTGGTCCATTCTTTGTGGTTGTAGCTCTGTGTTGGATCGTGGGCCATCAGGCTGTCCAATTCGGCGTCCAGTTGCTCTCGACCCAGGTGCTGTAGGTCCCTGGCGTCCTTGGGTAGGACGGTGTCCGTCATTGCGCTCAGCCAGGTCTCGAGGTGATCCCAGTGGGCTGCGGGACTGGATGAACGGGACATACTGGCTTACTGTAGGCGAGAGAAAAACAGCACACACAAAGAGGCCAATGCAAGTACGCGTAGGGTTAGCGAGCTACAATGAGGTGGCTATTATAAGCCGTAATTTTGACTAACTGGGGTAGACAGTTAGACAGTTAGGTGGGCCGAATTTCACGGGTCAGTGCAGGTCTAAATAAAGGATTTGACAAGGCGGCAGCCCACAAGGGTCATCTGATGATGCGGGCTGCCTGTTTGTCTCTTTATTCAGTTTTCCTTGATGGCTCTTGTAGGCTCTGTCTTAATGTGGACTGGAAGTACACACTACGACAGAAGAGAACAGCAGAATAAAGTAGAACACAATTAATGTTAGGAATAGATAGGCAGGAGAAAAAGGGCCTAAGTCTACCACCACTGCTAGGGTTTATGATAGGACCAACAGGGTGGGGCGCTATCGAGGTATAAACCCTAGGAAGATGGTGTGGCTTAGGGGAGAGAAAGAAAAGAAATGGACCAAACGCTTAAATGACCGGGGGAATGTCTACTATTGTGTGGCCTATACTGGTGGATGTATTTTACCTTCTTTTAGTTTGCCTGGGGTGAATTGATGTCACTCGGCTGGGGACCAGTGCGTGGTCAATCTTTCCAACGGTCCCAAACACTTGACCGCAGTGTCCCCGGGCCCTCCGCTACGATCACGGTGCGCCCTCTCAAACAACTTGACTTTAAACACAACCGGCAACACCAAGGTGTCAACTGTCAGACGGCACAACAAGATTGGATTTTCCCTAGAACCCTCAAAAGAGTGGCCCCTCTTCAGGCCCTGGTTTAGGTAATTATTCCAAACTTGCCCTGTGTGTCGACTGACGGGGTTGACTTTCCTTTGGAGTGCCAAATTGCTGATGTCGTTGCGTGCCGCACCAATGAAAAGAGACAGAAGAGTCCGAGATTCACATACGGCCAGCGTCGGTAACGCCGGTCGGATAAACCAGCTTGCTGGGAACCAACCAGAGATGACTGTCGAATCACCACAGCACACTAGGGAATTCTACATGCAAATACAGAACAGGATTTAGCAAGTGAAAGTCTTAAAGTGAATTAAGGCTTTCTTGTTTAAACCAAATTGAGTAATTATGTGTGTAGAAATAACAGGCGAAAGCTTTACCAAATAATGCTAAATAAAGAAGTTTGATACTGATGTTAATTATCAAAACAATCTAACCACAAGAAAAGACAGGCGTAAACAAGGCAGGATGAACAGACAAACTTAATTTAAATTAAATTCAAACTTGTTAAACTTAATTTTATATAAGCGTGTAAAAGGACGTTAAGTAACAGAATAATATCTGATAGTAGTAAGAACAAAGGAGTAATAACAAGTATTAATCACAAGAAAGGAAGATAATTAAAAGGAAAAACAAATAGGAATAGATGGTAGGCAATTCCAAAATGAAATAAGAGGAAAAGAGAGATAAGCCGATTTGTACTGAGACACTTAATTTAAATTTAGTTTCAGAAATGTTTTTTTTTTCCAACCAAAATTCAACCAAGTGTATTCAGTCAGAGGCAGGAAACTTTGGCTAAAACCAAATACTTGTAGTAACAAATTCAACGAATGAAAATGTTTATAACAGTAAACAAAACAAAAACCATAGCCAACAGAGGGAATGAAAGTAGCTGTTCAGATAATTTAGCAAAGGAAAATAAATGGAGACCTATTTCGAGAATGTCCACACGATGGCGGTGTTGTGCTTCTGCAGGATGCAATAAAGGAGTGCGCAGTTTCTGAGGGTTCCGCTTGAGGTTGCACTCTAGTGTTGGTCAGCGGTATTACACCCTATATTCCAGTGTGACTCAAATCTGGGTGCGTTACGCCTTGATTTTCTGCACCATCACAAATTAAGTTTTAAATCTCGGTGGATTCTTTTGTGCCAGTTTCCTGTACACAAATGTGTGTGGCAGGATTTCTTCGCTTCCAACACACAATAAATATATACACAACAGGGTTTCTTCGCTGTTGCTTTATCACTTGATCAAGGTTTCAAAAGACTCCGCGTACAATTCTTAATCAGATACTGGCTTGCCGCATTTTCTGATTAGGTCTGCAAAAAGCTTGCATCAGTTAGCTAGGCTGACTTTAACTTTTAGGGAGTGATCGTTGTAGTCGAATAGGCTACCGAAATAACCACAAATTCTTAACGACAAATAAGGCCTTTACCTGTTTGGGGAATCTCGCCCAGAACAGTTTTATAACACGCTGAAAGGAGAATCTCGTCCAGACAGGTGATTTCGATAATACTAAAATAAAATGTCCCCACAGCAAAGAGATTTCTTAGTCTTTACCGGAGCAATTTAGTATTATGGACTGCAGTTTATTGTGGCCATCCACAGAGGCAAAAATAAATGTTTAGACATATATTTAGCCGCTGTTAAATGCTGAACTGAGAATCGGCTTTGTGCCTTTACAGTTCCGGCGTGCTCGCGTACAGAATTAACAACCAAAATACACAAAATTGACAATGCATTCGTTCACAAAACAAAGCTTAAAATGTGCCCGCATTATTCTCCACCATTATGTAGAGTATCTAGGTCAGGTTTGGGGAATGTACGACTAATATTAATGATCGTAATCAATGAGTAATCATACGGTTTTGACTAGATAACAATACATACAAAAACGCCCCAAAAAGGGCTTATATAGTCCAAGAGTCTGCTTCAAATATATATAGATAATTAAACACAACGAATTATAATTAATTAGGAATATACATCACATGCAGAAAGGCTATATTAATTTTCAGAACACCTTAAGGGAATTGAACCGTATCGCGTCCAACCAGTTCGTCCGCCGAACCACTTTGCTTGATACTCTTGATCAATTCTCCAGAAGGTTTATTCTTAGTATAAGCTCACTTAATCAAAGCACGTTAACTTACTTTGATAATATCAGCTCGTAGCTTTAGATCGCATATTAAAGAGGCTTTGTTTTATGACCAACAAACACAGACAATCAAGCGTATAATTGGGTTTAATACAAGGAACTAGGATATATCACTACACTTAACAAACAAACATTTAACATAGAATAAACATAAGATAAACAAAGTACACACAGTAAGGGAAAATAAAGAATTAGAGGTATAGCAAACTTATTTAAACAGTTAACCTTTCAGAGCCAGCACGGAAGTTACACACTGTAACGCATTTGGATTTCAATGAAATAATACTTGCACAATGGACCTTTGTGTCAGCTGAGCAAGCTGAGCGTGTATGTCGTGTCCTCGTGGCGTCCTTGAGATGGGCTTTCTGTCGGTGTTTCCAGAGCGTGAATTGCTCGCGTAGAGTTCAAAGCGTCTTAAAGTTAACTGTTGGAGAGTTGTAGTGTTCTGGAGAGTTGAGATGTTCAGGGGAGTCCGAGGGAGGAGAGAGATGGTCCGAAGAGGTCCAGGAGCGGGGTAAGAGAGGAAAGGGTTGAAGTGGGCCGAAGAGATGTAAGAGAGTTGAAATGTTCAGCAGAAGAGAGGGAGCAGCAAAAGAGACCGATTCAACAGCAGATCCGGACTTTTAAGGTAGGGAGGTCACACCTCCTTTGGGAGGAATGACCCAATGAGGCTCCTCCGTTTTGGCGTGAGATGGTTCCCTTTGTCTTGTCAAGGCTCATTTGCATATCATTTGCATAATTTATGACCGGGTTAGGAGTTTGGTTGAATTACTCAAAAGGCAGTAAAAACATAGCAGAATATAATTTTAAAGTAATCTTATATATTCAGCTAGGACAAGTCGTAAGGTTTAATTTGATACCAAGAAACATGTATTTAGTACACTTAAAAGTGGATATACATACTCTGGCTTTTATTTAAAGCTTCAGAGTTTAACTAACACAACTAAACAAATTTTAACTCGTTTGAAGTCAATCAGAAATACACAAACATACGGGGATTAAACATATTTCCTTAAAAATAAGCCCTTCTGGGTTTTAAATGAAAGACACACACATTTTTACGTTCAAAGTCTCCCCTTCCTTTTCCACATGGTAAGACACGAGGGTGTAGATTTGAGCCACATGGGTAGGGGGTTTTGGAAGGCACAAGATTCTCTGTCAATAGTGCATTATACTCTACAGACTAGCTGGAGCCATTTCAGTGATCTTACAGGGGTTCTTTGTATTCAGAATCGATGAGTCCACTGATTCTCCACCATACTTTACAATCATTTTTCGATACCTATTTTATGAAATCTGTTTTAACAAGATTAAAAATGTTTGTTTTTATTTTTTCAGTTTGTTTACTTTTTTTACAGACTCAAAGACTCATCTACTGAGCCTCCTGGTCTCCTCATAACAGGGTCGGTAGGGGCAGAGGCTATAACATTAATGTGAAGAGAAAAAACAAACAAACAAGAAAGCTAAACTGTTAATTCAGCCAACCCTAAGGATAAGTATGATTTAACAAGATGACTAGATTAATGTACATTAAACTTGATCAGTTACTGTCAACCGTAAAGCATTTTTAGTATCGATTTAGCTAGCCATGCATCCAAACAATATCTAATGTTACGTAGGTCCCTGTTTATAGGACTATATCACCGTGCACAGAAACATTAATTTAACATGTACACAAGCATGTACCACTACAAGTTAGCCGATTTTGTTTGTTAAACCTTAACCTTACCTGTCGGTGTCCCAGTCATAGCACCGCTGCATTCATCATTAGTTTGATGAGGACTCGTGGTGGCATGTTGTCAGGGAAGCTCTTTGGCAGGAGGATGCTGAGAGGATGACTGCACCGGCTCGGTCTTCTTGCAGTCGAAGACGGAGCAACTTTCTGCTCTTAAGTTAAGTTTGCACTGTCAAGTGCTTCATCAGATTTGTCTTTTTGATTGTGATGGCAGCAATTATCTTGTTGCAAATATTGCATCGCACCTGAGCCTTGTGAAATGTAGCCACATTTTTGTACTTTTCCACATCTTTTACATCTATGGGTGTTGAGACGCATACACACTACAGCCTCACGTGTGAGCCGCCTCTCTGGGCATAACCGGTGTAAACAGTGTTTTTCCTTGATGCCTAAACACAGCCAATCTCTGGCACTTTTTGATTTGGGCACATCTAGCATGCTACATGCTTATCACTGACATTGACGAGATTAACCCCTTAGGTATCGACATTTGGTACTGAACGACAAGACATTTTTTGATATTCGATTGTTTAGAGGCAATTCGGCAGGTGCCTAAAATGTATCAAACTCAATACCCAACCCTAATCCAGACAGAGATATTTAAAATGTACAATGAAGTTATTGGTGCCCTTTTAGAAAATTGAAATCACTGGACATTTTTGTAAGTAGGCCAAGTGGTGAACAATCCTGGGTCTTTATCATAATACTATTTTAGAGCTAACAGGTTGTTGTTGTTGTTGTTGTTGTTGTTGTTGTTGTTGGAAGCCACACCAGATAACAAGCAATGGATCTAATGTGTACAATTAAAAGCTTGATTAAAAGTATTAATATGAGATGACTGTACTAACTTTTTATCTTCTGTTCTTATTTTGTAGTTCTGTGACATTAAAAAAAAAAAAAAACAATAACACACATGGATCCATTTGGAGAGATAAAAGAAAAGAAACAATTTGTGAAGGGTAGTGAATTTGCAATTTAAAAACATTGAAGAAGGGGGGGTCATGTTTTGATAATCTCCTATCATTTTAATCTGTCAACCGTTTGACACACTTTGTAAACTGTTGTGAATTTATGATTTTTAGTTGTACCAAGACCATAGTGGTGGCTCAGTGGTTGAGGCTCAGGGTTACTGACCAGAAGGTTGGGGGTTCAAGCCCCAGCACCACCAAGATGCCATTGTTGTGTCCTTGAGTAAGGCAATTAACTCCAGGTTGCTCCGGGGGGATTGTCCCTGTAATAAGTGCACTGTAAGTCACTTTGGATAAAAGCGTCTGCTAAATGTAAATGTAAATAATGGTGTCTTAAACATTACTATAGAAATAGTGAAATATAGTCATTTTAGGTTTATAAATTATATTTTAATTAATACCCACTGTATATGTTTTTGTCTGAGAGAGCAAGCGCTTAGGGCCATCACCTGGTCATTGTTGATATTAAACACCTGTGTCTCATTTCAGTGATGACTGGGACAGATTTTAAAAGGCTGCCGGAGTGACAGACCGGGAGAGAGAGTGCCACACACACACCCTGAGGCCATGCTTGCTTGCTAGCCTGCTAAGCATTGCTAATTCTTGTACATTTGTCATTTTATCCTTTGCCATATGCTTTAGGTTTTTCCGCTTTTTAATTGTTTCAGCTGTGTGTTTTACCACACACATCTCGCGTCTCGACTGCGTTTTTCTCAGAGGACAGGATATAAGTTTAAGTCTTTTGAACTAATAATGCTAAATGTGACACCGTCAGATATAAATAAAAATCTCTGTTGCCCTTGCTACAGTATATAGATAACCTGGGCCACATTCAGATTTCCTTGGTGAATTTGAACATTTTCAGATCTAGTAGTTAATATAGATAGAGCTTTAATTGTTGGAGACTTCAGCATTCACATAGATGATGAAAATTACACATTGGTATTGGCATTTATTGATATTCTCAACTCTCTTGGAGTCAAACAATATGAGATGGGACCAACTAATTTCCATAATGATATGCTAGATTTAATTTTGTCATATGGAGTTGATTCTACTGCAGAGCGATGACATTTCAGATCATTATCACGTGTCTTGTTTGCTGCGATCAACTAATGGCACTCAATCTACACCACACTGTCAGATGAACTATAGTTCAGGTAGAACAATTTGTTCGATCACTAAAGATAGCTGCAATAATAATCTTCCAGAATTTTCTCACATACTCTGTAAGCCAAAAAGTCTAGAAGAACTTGATGTAATAACAGAAAATATAAAAACAGCACTCTTGATAGTGTCACCCCCATTCGATGAAAGGAAAATTCAAGAAAAAAGCCCTACACCATGATACAATGAACACACGCATGCTCTCAAGAGAGCAGCTAGGAAAATATTGCAAATGGAATAATCCAAAATTAGAGGAATTTCGTGGTGCATGGAAGGATAGCGTCTGTAGCTACAGTCAGGCACTAAAAGCTGCAACGTCAGCATATTTTAGCAAACTCATAGACAATAACCACAAAAATCCTAGCTATTTATCCAGTAATGTGGCTAAATTGGTTAGGAATAAAGCATAGACTGAACCAGATATTCTTTCACCGAACAATAGTAATGACTTAATGGATTTCTTTACTGACAAATTGGAATAATCAGAAATACAATTGGAACTATGCAATCAACTCTCACAGCTCCTCAAAAAACTAATTGACTAATTTTCCTCACAAGAAAGCCCAATCCTTCACTGTCATAGGTCATGAAGAGCTAACAAACATGTAAAAAATCCAAAAGCCACAACATGTTAGATCCAATGCCAACTAGGCTTTTAAAAGAGATATTCTTGTAATCTCAGATCCTCTTTTTATATTATTAACTCACTCGCCTTAGGACATGTCCCAAGAAACTTTAAAATGACCGTTATCAAGCTTGATCCTGGAGAATTGGCTAATTACTGATCTAAAAATATCAAAATAATCTACCATTTATGTCGAACATACTAGAAAAGGTAGTGTCCTCCAAACTATGTTCATGTCTACAGAGAAATGGCATATATGAACAATGCAGACAGGATTTAGGCCTCAGCTCAGTACAGAAACTACACTTATCAGAGCTACAAATGACTTGCTCTTATCATCTGATAGCGGCTGCATTTCTCTTCTAGTGGTTATCGATCTTAGTGCTTCCTTCGACATGATAGATCACGACATTCTCTTGAATACGCTGGAGAATTATGTTGGCATTAGTGGACTTGCATTAGCATGGTTTAAGTCCTATTTATCAGACTGTTACTAATTTGTATGTGTAAGCGAGGAATTATCAAATCAAACAAATGTATGTTGTGCCACAGGGATCTGTTTTCGGGCCTTTTCTTTTCTCCTTATACATGCTTCCCCTGTGTGATGTTATCAGGAATCAATGGAATGAGTTTCCACTGTAATGCCAATTCTACCAACTTTATATTTTTTCTAAACCCAATGAAAATTCCCAGTTCTCCAAATTAACTGAGTGTATCAATTAAATCAAAGACTGGATGGACAAAAATTACCTTCTACTCAATTCCGAAAAAACCGAGGCACTAATTATTGTATCTCTAAAAATAAGCCACCAAAATATAATTTGACTCCCGATGGATGTACTGTTACATAGTTTTCTACAGCAAAGAACGTAGGTGTTATATTTTATACCAATCTGTCCTTTTTGAAAATCTAATTTCAAAGGACCAAATCAAATGTTTTTAGAAACGCATTCTTCCACCTCAGAAATAATGATGTTAGGAAACATGCTGTCTGTTGCAGATGCTGAAAAACAAATTCATGCGTTCATGACCTCAAGACTAGATTATTGTAATGCATTACTGGGGGCAAGTTCAATAAATAACGTTCAATTGTTCAAAATGCAGATGCAGGGTGCTGACTAGAATCAATAAATATGATCATATTTGCCCAATTTTATCGTTGTTACATTGACTACCAGTCAAATTCGAATTTATTTTAAAATTCTGTTAACTACAAACAAAGCTTTGAATAGTCTAGCTCCAGAGAACTTAAGTGACCCTCTGACACGCTAATACTCCATCACGTTTATTGTGATCACAAAATTCTGGATTTTTAATAGATCCTAGAATATCAAAATCCACAAAAGGAGGTAGATACTTTTCCTATTTGTCTCCTAAACTACGGAATAGTCTCCCTAACACTGTTCGAGATGCAGACACACTCAGTTTAAGTTTAGACTAAAGACTCTATTTAGCCAGGCTTACACCTAATTTATCCATCAACTCACAATAGGCTGCTTTAGTTAGGTCTTATCTGAGCCGGTCAGATCCAGCTCTGTTCCTGCTTGATGTCGGACTCCACCGTTGTGTGTCTCTGAGTGATGATGACTAAATGTTCACTCAAGGAATGTGCTAGCAAAACATCACTTCAGTCTTTTATAATGGACTTCAGTTATTTTACCAAAGCAAAGGGATGCACCCTGACATGGATTTGGAGTGATGTGCCCCACTCACGACAGGAGGATAGGCATTCTTGTGGTGTCCATGTGTTAATGCTATTTTTTTGGGTTCATGAATAATTTTGTTTTAAAAATGTTTTTTTTTTTTTGTTTTGTTTTTTTTTTGTTTTTTTGCTGCGCATATATATATATGTACGGAAGAGGATTAGGGCCAAGCAATAATAAAAAAAAAATAAAGCCATCTCGAGATTAAAGTCATTATAATGCGAGATTAAACTCGTTAAATTTCGAGAAAAAAGTCGAAATCCAATCTTGAGAATAAACTCATTAAATATCGAGAATAAAGTCATTATAATGCGAGATTAAACTCGTTAAATTTCGAGAAAAAAGTCGAAATACAATCTTAAGAATAAACTCATTAAATATCGAGATTAAAGTCATTATAATGCGAGATTAAACTCGTTAAATTTCGAGAAAAAAGTCGAAATACAATCTTGAGAATAAACTCATTAAATATCAAGAATAAAGTCGTTGTGTTTCGAGAAAAAACTCATTAAGTTTAATCTCACATTATAATGACTTTATTCTCAATATTTAATGAGTTTATTCTCAAGATTGTATTTCGACTTTTTTCTCGAAATTTAACGCGTTTAATCTCGCATTATAATGACTTTAATCTCGAGATGGTTTTATTTTTTTATTATTGCTTGGCCCTAATCCTCTTCCGTATATATGTGCAGCAATATATACTATATAATATAATAATATATAAAAGCTATATAATATATATTAGACTAAAGTGTATAATTAATTATATATATATATATATATATATATATATATATATATATATATATATATATATATATATATATATATATATATATATATTAATTATACACTTTAGTCTGAAGAAACATACTTCTACAACTGCATTAGAAATGATTGATTTGATTAATTTGGTGTGTCATAATGAAAGACAAGGTAATAAGTAGTTTCCCTTTGATGCTTTAATAAATAGTAGAAAACCATTGGTCTGTAAGTATTGTTTTCTTATTATGTTTGCTGTCAGCCATTTGAGATGCCAGCGAACACCTTGTGGCATCTATCTAATTTGCAAAAGTAATTTAAATTCCAAGAAATAAAATTAGTTAATCAGCACACTGTATAAAATGTACAGGATGAAAGATGGAGCGCAAACCGCAGTGGAACTCCCACAAAAACCTGACGCATAATTTTATAAGATATGAATACATGTTTTCAGAGAATAGATCTTAAATATAAGTGTTTTTATCTCACCCGACTGGATTTAAATCATTTTAAGGATATTTTACATTAGATATTTTTATTAGAAACAACCTAAATTATTAATGAAGTGTAAAACACTATTTTGTGCTATGCACAGGTCACTTAAAGAGCTTTTTAAAATAATATGTGCAGTGTTTGTTACATTACTTTCATCTTGGGCTTGAAGCTGTCCAAAACATCAATATAAAAGCTGCTTAACATCAGTGGTCTTTTTCTGTTTTTTTTTGAAAGACCACAAACAGGGTTAGAATTAAGATTGGGTTGGGGTAGGCAATATATTGTATGTGTAGTGCTGCACCTGTGCGATGGTGCTTGTTGTGACATCATTGAAATTCTGTATATAGTGTTTATGTTAAGACATATGTGAGCAAATCTGACCACCATTCTTTGTCTGTTCCGACTACTGAGTGTGTACAGCAGTCTCTTATTATACTGTTTGTTCTACCAGGCCACTGCACGCCAGTCAAAATCAAGGGGCATCACAGATGTAACTTTTTTTCAAATGCTGTCTTTAAAACGAGAATTTGATTTGTAACAGAAAACGATTCCAACCAGATGGCCTTTGGTAATTGAAAATATGACCAAAGAAATCATTGCTGTCATTAAAACTCTCTTAGTGAAATGCAATGTGAAATATCTTCCAAAAGCAGCACATTCTTAAAAATTAAGAATTTTAATGACTTTTGAATGAATTACAAAAAATTAGTACTGGTGTATATAACCTGGTTGACATTTTGCTTTTGATTCAAGTGATTAACCCAGTCCTTTTCTATTGTAAACGTGATGTATTATAAATGTTTTGAATAATTCAGTTCAGCTCACAGCAGTAAAACAGATTATGTGTGGTCAAGAGTGCACGGACAGTGTGAAAGTTCATTCTTTTTAGATCTGAAAGTGGTGTACACACTTTTAAATGCCCATTTTGTGCGAACACAACATGTATACATCAGACCCATAGTCTCATGAGAAAAACGTGATTATGCATATGTTTTGCAAAACACAAAAATGTACAAGCATACGTTTTGCTGCAGTTTTAATATTAAATGTCAGCTAAGTGACACAAAGCACTGAGTTTTACACCTATTGCGTCAAATCAAGATTAGAGGGAAATGTAATTAGTTAATTATAACTTAAGTTTTAAACTGTCTCTCCCACAAAGCTATCATATTACTTTAGAACCCTTGAAATATAGTGCATGAATTGTATATAGGGTGAGGGGATGTATCCCAAATACAAATATTTTGTTAGTAAATGAATTTAATAGTCATGGGTTTGACCCCAAGGAAACATGGTGGATATTGATAAGGTGGATATTTTAAGATACTGAATAGTTATGTTTTGTATGTTTGTCTTATTATTGATAAATTTTAAAATGCACATAATTTTTCTTAAGGGACAAAAGAAGAATCTGCCTGAAATTGTGCTTAGTCTTGCCAAGAATGTAAGGACAAAGGCAACTATTGTCTGTGCACTAACAGAGAGGGGATGCTTCGGACCTACTCTAGTCTAACCAAAAGCCTATGCCAAAATGTCAGTCTAGAGTTGGTACATAAAGACATAAGTGACCAGAATGCAGAAGTTACCAGGTACATTTTCATAATGTAGTGCTAAATACAGTGTGTGTGTGTGTATGTATGTAGACCTTACAGTCTAGCTGATCCCACAAAAGCTCAATGGGGTTAAGATCCATAACACTCTTTTCCAATTATTTGTTATCTAATGTCTATGTTTCTTTGCCCACTCAAACCGTTTCTTTTTGTTTTTCTGTTTAAAAAGTGCTTACACATACAATGAATTTGTCTTGGTGACAAGAGCTCCCAATTCACAACAATAAAAAACAGCAACAAGACAGATAATAATAAAAAATGCAAAATAAAGTATATATAGAATACAAAATAAGACTTCTGCTCTTATATGTATGATATAGGAAGGGGAAAGCACATCTCCCACCCCCATCCTCACTACATTCTATAGAGGGACTATTGAGAGAATCCTGAGCAGCTGCATCACTGCCTGGTTTGGGAGTTGCACCGTTTCGGACGCAAAGCCCTGCAGAGGATAGTGAGGACAGCTGAGAAGATCATCAAGGTCTCTCTTCCCTCTATCAAAGACATTTACAAAAAACGCTGCATCTGCAAATCAACCAGCATTGTGGATGACCCCACACAACCCTCACACAAACTCTTCACCCTCCTGCCGTCTGGCAAGAGGTATCGAAGCATTCGGGCCCTCACGGTCAGACTGTGTAACAGCTTCTTCCCCCAAGCCATCAGAGTCCTCAATACTCAGAGACTGGTTTGACACACACACACACACGTCCTGAGTTGCACTTTAATTTTGTCACTTTATAACTGGCTGCTACCTCAATAACTGCTATGTGCATAGAACACAGTCTCGTAGTATGTTATGTTTACATTTGGCATTTTTAGAAACTGTCATCTTTTGCACTACTGTGTACTGGTCGGTGCTGCACTGTCTCTTAATGTGTCTATTGTCCTGTTCATTGTTAGTAATTTATTGTACTGTCCCATACTTTTTGTACACATTTGCACGTGCACTTTATATGTTATTTAGTCTGTGTTGTCTCATGTGGTTCTGGGTTGTTTTATGTAGCACCATGGTCCTGGAGGAATATTGTCTCGTTTCGCTGTGTACTGCACTAAATGTATATGGTTGAAACTACAATAAAAACCACTTGACTTGACATGACTTGACTATTAACAGCACCAAACGTTTTGCACATGTTCAGGTTGTGAAATGAGAACATTTTCTTGATAGTTCATGTCGCTCTCAATTTTCTTAATTTAGTTGCACAAACAAGGCACTTTATTTGTGAAAATATAAATGTTTTTTTTTTTTATTGGAACAAATTGAGCATGATTACTAGTAAAGAACACTAACACACAAACCACCCCAAACAATCAGGAACTGTATTGTAAAGAGACATAAATGTTTATTGTAATAATCTATGCAAAATACCATCTAAAATATCACATAGATGGAATTACGTTTTCAGAACACACTTTTTTTTTAACTTTAAATTGAAAATAAAAACTGATTTGTTTAGGAATTAATATCCACTGCACCCCAAGACATTTGCCAACAATCCTAAAATCAGTTCTTCATCTGATCCCCGATTTTTAAGATCAGAGCACTTCATTTTCAGATGTTCATATGTCAAGGTATTCTGCAGCTGGCCATGCAATAGTTTTTTTCTTTGGATTTTTTTGTTTGTTTTGTTTTTTCTGTTTTTCTTTTAAACCCTTCAGAATTTGTGTTGGCATTGCAGATTTTCTTGTTTTGCAGTGTGTGGGAAGCGTGTCTGTATCTTCCTCGAAGTGTCCTTGAAGAATCTTTGTGGTGCACATTAACATGCAGATCATTTATTTGACTTTTAATGTTTTCTGGAATGGTCTACAATCTTTTGACAATTTCAAGAATGTATTCTAGTCTCTGGATGTCTGTTCTACCATCCTGTTGCTCAAAAGACATATCAGGATTGTCAGTTTGATTCACAGAACATCTTTTTTAATTCATTAATTCAGCCAAATATTTACAATAAGGCAGGAGCATTTACCCTGATATGAGAATGTGGATTTCATCCATCTTTTGTTCTTGCACATCGATTTCCATTGTCAACTCGGCAGACATTGAAGTGACCTTTGTCTTGTACAGCTCTTGCATGAGCTTCCAGCTGAAGAGCAAGTTCAGGGAACATATCATTATCCTTATCTTCTAGTATGTCTAGCAATGGCAAATGTTTGCATACTTAACCTGCAGAAGCACTCTGCTGGTCAGGTTCGGGAGGAAAGGGAAGGGTTTTGTTTGGATGGTACATTATACATGCATATTTTTGATGATTCTCTTGTAATATGGTCAGGTCAGCATTTTTCCATCAGTCCAGTTGCTTTGTTAAATGTTTGCTCTGACTTCATGTCAACCGGGTTTGGTATTCTTCCAGCTGATTGCGGGTTTAATCACCTGAAATTAAGTCTCTGTCTTGCATAGGAGGACATCAAGCAAGTCATCCAAACGTTGATTTCTTATACCAGAAATGTAGTGGTATTTTAGTCAGTGGAAGAACCTGAAAAACAATTTAAAGTGTAAAAACAAATTAAATGCTGGAAGCACTTTCCAAAAAAGAATTAGTGTTTGTTAGTTGTTTGTTTTCATTATTTACTTTACAAATTTACTGATATTACTTTAAAATTATAGTTCTCACAAAGATGAAAATTCTTTAATCATATCCAACTTAATGTTATTACACACCCATATTAATTTTGTTATTTTTGGAACACCAAATTTGATATTAAGTTGAATGCCAGCCGCCAGCCTCAGTCTAGTATTTATCCCCGGGTAGTTGAATAGGATGGCCCACTAACACCGGAATCTTCATCAACCACTAAAAAACAGACTGTGAACCAGAAAATATGTAATGGATTATGCAAGTATTATTACAATTACTGATAATTAAATTGATACAGAAATGAGTTTCCTATTAAAAATTCCCTGTTACTTTGGAGTACATGGTACCAGCAGAGTACTTCAAAGTATTATTTCACTCATGTCTTTGTCAACCATGAAGCATCTTCAAAGAAAAAGATAATTTAGTTACCTTGTTCCCCATTGCTATGCTACAGTACACTACATGACAAAAATAAAAAATACAAATTTGTCAGCTTTGTCTATTTACCTTGGTGGCTTAGGAATTACAGGTTGCTACTTCTGAAGTGCAAGCCTCACCGAATGTTATTATGTAAGCTACATGAACTCCATGACCATGTCATCTCTCACAAGCAATGTGAAAAGTGGAAATGAATACTGATTCACACAGTGTGTGGCATCAAAAACACAATGTTCCTTCCATGTGTGTATAAGTATTTTCTCATGCACACAGTTTGAAGAACAATTATATGGTCCTGGTCCTTACCCAGAGGCTTATTAAATAGAACATCCTATTTTAAAGGCCTGGATAACATATTGTCTCTACTCTTAGTCATCTTTATCAGGTGTTTTCTCCTAAGCATACAAGTGCAGATATTATGTATGTCTTCTGGGATAACAAGGTATTCTCTGTAATATTAATTTGATTCTCCTTGAGTTTTTGACCACTCATTTGCTTGAAGGATGACATCTGGTTTTATTCCTAAAGTGATCGATCCACTTCTTGATCTGATCCACAAGCTCAGGGTGAATCTGCTGAAAATGGCCACCTTCTTCAGAAAGATCATGACCATTATGCTGGTTAAATATTCTCTTTACAACAACTTTGTGTCCTTTCAGTCATTTCTTTAAAAGAGATGTATGCTTTACATCCTATTGCTCTGTGACTTTCAAAAAATGTCCAGATCTTCTGCAATGAGAAATGGAAGTGCAACGTAGTGCAGCGTAGTTCTAGCAGGAAGACTAGCAGCTGTATATCATCACTTCATTAGCGGGGTAGTTCCTAGCCAATCGCATGTAAGCCATTGCTTTATAAGTCTGCTTACAATCTATCACATTGCTGTTTCAGTGCGCTAAAACACAGGCAACCTCCGCCACCCCACCAGCTGAGCCCTGTCCCGCACGGGGGTAGGCTCCTCGCCCCTGCCTCCTATCTCCGGCAGGATATGACGTTCCGGGCACAACTCCCTTGGACCGCCAGACGGGGCCTACACCAAAGAGAGAGACATTACTTTCTGTTTTACATTTATCAAATAAATGGCATCTTAAACTTCACTCAAGCCTGCATGTCTTCCCGATAGAAATATAATATCCTCTTTCTTTGTCTTATGAATTGGAAAAATGTGTGGCCCTGAATAATTTTTTGTTCATTGTTAATTATTTCTGTGAAATATTTCTCTTCTTAGTTTTAAGATTTAAGAACATGCACCTTGAGTTTTGTTTTTCAGTCTTATTTTTCTCCTCTTTTCATTTTCCACAGGCCTTTTGATAAACACAAAAAAATGTCAGTTCCCCGTTTGTTGCTCACTTCGTCGTTGTGTCGAAGAAACGACACTAGGGTTCTCTCTTGAGTGCCAAATATACCTCTGATCTATGAAGAAAGGCCAATGAGAAGTTGGCAGACAAAATTTGCATGTCCCGCCCCTGGACATATGGGTATAAAGGCGGGGAAATATGTCTGTTTCATTCAGAAATTTTCTTCGGAGCCAATGGTCAATGGTGTATGCAGTGAGCTGCGAGTCACACACACCTGTTCCTCTTACCTCTGGTGATCTGCTGTTGGATCTACGGCGCACTTCAGAAGCTTTCTCCTTCTCTGCACGGCAGTGCAGTTTGCCCCTGGGCGCTTTGACAGTGCAAACTAAAAGAGTTTATAAAAGAGTGATTTTTCTCTAAATGAGTATTTTCCTCTAAAAGAGCAATACACAGCGGCGTTGAACGTCCTTTTTAGGACGCGTCTTTATAAACATCCCTTTCCACCCCTGTGTAGTTCCTGGATGCTGTAGAGTGTTCTCCGCTTCAGACGGCCACAGATGCTGTCTGTGTGTCTGGGCTGCGATCACACCGAGACATCTAGATTGCTTCGCAGCAGTAGACCTGAAGGACGAGTACTTCCACATCTCAATATTGCCCTGACATCAACCCATTCGCATTCAACGGCCAGGCGTATCAGTACAAGGTCCTCTCCTTCAGCATGTCCCTGTCCCCTCGCGTCTTTACGAATGTCGCAGAGGCAGCCCTTGCCCTGCTCTGAGAAGCTGGCATCCACATACTCAACTATCTCGATGACTGGCTCATCCTGACCCAATGCTGAGAGTTACTATGCACCCACAGGGACCAGGTGCTCAGGCACCTCAGCCGCTTAGGGCTTCAGGTCAACTGGGAAAAGAGCAAGCTCGCCCCGGTTCAGAGCATCTCTTTTCTCGGCATGGAATTTGACTCTGTCTCAATGTCAGCGCGTCTCACCAACGAGCACAGGCAGTCAGTACTTGAATCCTCGCCACCTTCAGGCCAGGCACTGCGGTCCCTTTAAAAAATTTCCAGAGGCTCCTGGGGCATATGGCGTCCTCCGTGGCAGTCGAGCCGATGGGGTTGATGCATATGAGACCGCTTCAGCACTGGCTCCAGACTCAAGTCCCGAGACGAGCATTGTGCCACGGCACGCACCGTGTGATGGTCACCCCTGTCTGCCGCTAAACATTCAAACCCTGGACAGACCTCTGCTTTCTGCGGGCAGGAGTCCCCTTGCAGCAGGTGTCCCAACGTGTCCTGGTCACGACCGACGCCTCCTAATTTGTTTGAGATGCCGTGTGCAATGGGCACGCAGCCGCTGGCCGTTGGAAAGGGGCCCCGCTGCGCTGTATTCTTTGCCCTGTGGAGGTTTCTTCCGCTGGTTCAGGGCAAACATGTCTTGATCAGATCAGACAGCACCACCACGGTAGCGTACATAAATCGCCATGGTGGCATACACTCCCGCAACATTTCACAACTCACCCGTCGTCTCCTCCTTTGGAGCCAGCCGAACTCAAGTCGCTGCGCACCACTCACATTCTCGGAAACCTCAATGTGGTGGCGGATGTGCTATCACAACAATGCTTGCACAGTGGAGAGTGGAGGCTTCACTCCCACTTGGTCCAGCTGATTTGGGAACGGTTCGGCAAGGCTCAGGTAGACCTCCCACTGCCCGCACTGGTATGCCCGAACAGAGGCTCCCCTCGGGG
Source organism: Xyrauchen texanus (assembly GCF_025860055.1). Taxonomy (NCBI): domain Eukaryota; kingdom Metazoa; phylum Chordata; class Actinopteri; order Cypriniformes; family Catostomidae; genus Xyrauchen; species Xyrauchen texanus. The sequence continues at coordinate 13,974,682 of NC_068298.1, read as the reverse complement.
CACACACTGGCACACAGCTGGCCCACGGGGCTGTGCAAGTTTGCATTTCCCCCAGTGAGCCTTCTTGCACAGGTGCTGTGCAAGGTCAGGGAGGAGGAGGAACAAGTCACTCTAGTGGCTCCCTATTGGCCCACCCGGGCTTGGTTCTCGGACCTTGTAATCCTCACGATAGCCCCTCCCTGTCAAATTCCCCTGAGGAAAGACCTTCTTTCTCAGGGACGGGGCACACTCTGGCACCCGCATTCAGACCTCTGGAACCCCCACGTCTGGCCCCTGGACGGGATGCGGAAGATCTAACCGGCCTACCACCGACCGTCTTAGATACTATCAACCAAGCGAGAGCCCCCTCGACCAGGCATCTTTACACCCTAAAGTGGCGTCTGTTCGCAAACTGGTGTGCTTCCCGGGCTGAAGACCCACAGAAGTGCTGAGGAGGAGGCTTGGGAGCCTGACCACTCCTCGCTGTCCGAAGCCATGATGGAACAGCGGCCCTTATCCTCCGCCTCGTCATCCGAGATGGCAGCAGTGCGGCCGCTCGGCGGCAACTGCGCGTCCCGGGGGGGCGGGGAGGGTGAAAGCGATGCTCGAGGGAGAGGCTCCGGCGAGGCAGTCGCTTCAACCACAGTTTCCGGCAGCCTTTGTGAGCGGCGCTTCTTCCTGCGCGGCTGAAGGTAAGGCGGCGGTTTCTGCTTTGAGCGCTTCGAGTCGAGCCCGCAGGGTCGACATCGGTAGCTCCTCGCAGAAATCGCATCCGCCCTCAGTGAGGGCGAGCTCTGCGTGCCCCAGTCCCAGGCAGAGAGCGCAGATGATGTGGCGGTCTCCTGTGCTGAGAAGGGCACGACATGAGGCGCAAGTGGAGCGAGGCATCTTGAAAAAGACGCTTGTACTCTTTTGTGAATAGTTCGTGAGAACTAGCTTGCTGAATAAAAGGATACGTCGTCGGATGGCGTAGCTCGCAGGATGGCTGAAGGTGGCTGAGACGGCCAGCTTCTTCTAGCGCTGTCCACGCTTGCTTGATGCCCCTCGAACGGCAACGCGGCTTCCAGGTCAACGATGCGAAGAGCTTCGCTGAAGAGATGAAAATCAGGGTTCCAGCCTACGAACTACGCTTATATGCACTCAAGTCACGCCCATTTTGGCGGGCTTTGATGCAGTGAGCGCGCGGACGCCTCTCATTGGATGCGAGTTCGCCCAAGCTCGTCTATAGGCTGCAGCAGTTGCCACAGAGCAACCTATGAGCTCGCTAGCTAGCCCGCTCAAGGTCTGCAGCTGCCGCACTGCGTTGACAATGGATACAAAAATTAAGGAAAATTTTTTGGCTTCAATATCTCAGAAAATATTAATCTTTCCCGTAGCGTAAGCTAGCTTACACAATACGAGAGAACCTCTCGTAAGAGAACTAAAGAACCTCTTAAATTAATTCAGTAATGTATTCGTGGCGAGTTAACAGCAGTTAGCAGGAAAGACAGCAAAAATGAAGCAAATGAGGCTTTGGATATTTTTCCGAAAGAAGTCAGTGGGTAAGAATTCACATTTGTTTTTGTCCTTAAAGTCTGAAGATCATCATCTAGCTGGCTTTCACCCACAGAAGGCTAAAGCTCAAGAGGTCCACTTCCGACTGTCAGTACGTGTTGTAGCCTCTAGCTTCCTTTTTAGCGCATTCGACTCTCATGCGGTTCGCGGTTCGAGTCCCGTTCGGAGTGTACTTTTCTTGTTTATCAGGTGTTGTTTTTGCTAAAGATAACCAATAAGCATTAGCATAAAAAGTATGTGTGACTTGTTTTATGATATTAGTTTGTAGTAAATATACACTTTGATTTGATTAAATGGTTTTGTAGAGGGTAGCAAAGATGAGCTACAGATTGAGGAGCCAGCAGCAGCAGCTGTGCCAGAATCAGGCATGGAAACTGGTAACAATTAATCAGTCACTTTACTTTAGAGAAAGTTAAAAGTGAAACATTGTTTATCCCAATTATCCTATTGAAAGGATTTTGACCGATTAATTATTCTCATAGAGATGATGAGAATTATATACAGTTCGATGTATTATTCATAATTTATGATCTATTCATAATTTCAAAGATATTGGAGATATTAACTTGATTAACATGATTTATGTTTGAAAATATATTCAGGCTTAAGCCACATAAATCAAAAATTGATTACCTGATTATTAAACATCATTTGAAAATTTGTGAAAAATCAAAAAGATATATTAATAAAGGTGCATTGGTGTATAACAGTAAAAGACTGTAAAGGTTAGCATGCTAACTAAACTTAGCCAGCTAGCTAAATGGCACATACCTGTTTCATGTAATTGGCCATTAGCTTGTTCATTGATGTATTATTACACTGTGCCATTAAGAGTTGAATTTCTGAAATGTTTCATAGAATAAACCATTTTTGGTTTCAAAAAGAATTGCAGAGAGGGTCGACCTCCAATTAACTTACACTTTGTCCGGGTCTCCATGATTTTGTCAAGTAGGATGTGTTCCTGGATCAACATATATATATATATACACACACACACACTAGCGGTCAACATTTTTGAAACACTTATTCATTCTTTATTATATTTTATTTATTTATTTTTATTCACATTTTAGAATAATGGTAAAGTCGTCAAAACTATGGAGTAACATAAATGGAACAATGGGAATTATGTAGTGACTAAAAAAATACAAAATAAATCAGAACTGTGTTATCTTTTAGCATCTTAATAGTAGTCACCCTTTGCCTAGAATTTGCAGACATGTACTCTTTATATTTTCTCAACCAACTTCTTGAGGTATCATCCTGGGTTGCTTTTAAAAGAGTATTACAGGAGTTCCCATATATGTTGGCCATTTATTGGCTGGTTTTCTTTATTATTTGGTCTGTCATCAATTTAAAAAAAACTATTTTTTTTATTATTTAAAATTAAAGAAATGAGCCCTGCACCATGGTACAATGATCACACTCATGCTCTCAAGAGAGCAGCTCGGAAAATGGAGCGCATGTGGAAAAATACAAAAGTAGAAGTATTTCATGGTGCATGGAAGGATAGTGTCTGTAGCTACAAACACGCACTCAGAGCTGCCAGGTCAGCATATTTGAGTAAACTCATAGAAAATAACCACAACAATCCTAGATGTTTATTCAGTACTGTGGCTAAATTGGTTAGGAATAAAGCCTCAACAGAACCAGATATTACGTCGCAGCACAAGAGTAATGACTTCATGAATTTCTTTACAGATAAAATTGAAATAATCAGAAATTTACATTTACATTTACATTTATTCATTTGGCAGATGCTTTTATCTAAAGCGACTTACAAAAGAGGAAGAACATCAGCGAATCATCTTAGGGAGACAGTGGTACAAAAAGTGCCATATTACAAAGTTTCACTATCATCATAATAGTATACAAAACAGATTTATGTGCAACAAGAAATGTAAATATTTTTTTTTTTTTTATTTTTATTTTTTTTTAGTGACCGGTTAAGTGCTTTTGGAAAAGATGTGTTTTTAGCCGTTTTTTGAAGATAGAGAGTGAGTTAGCTTCCCGGATTGAGTTGGGAAGGTCATTCCACCACCGTGGTATGATGAAACTGAAAGTCCGGGAAATAAAATTGGAACTATGTAATCATCTGTCATAGCACCTCAGAAAACAGTGTCTAATGATTTTCCTCATGTGCAACTTCAGTCCTTCGCTATCATAGGTCATGAAGAGCTAACAAAACTTATCGAAACATCAAAAGCCACAACTTGTTTGTTAGATCCTATACCAACTAAGCTCTTAAAAGAGGTATCTGCTGTAATCTCAGAACCTCTTCTTAATATCATTAACTCCTCGCTATGCTTAGGACATGTCCCAAGAAACTTTAAAATGGCAATTATCAAACCAAGCTTGAGGCTTAAGAAGCCACAACTTGATCCTGGAGAACTTGCTAATTATAGACCGATTTCAAATCTCCCGTTTATGTCAAAAATACTAGAAAAGGTAGTATCCTCCCAAATATGTTCATTTCTACAGAGGAAATAGTATATATGAAGAATTTCAATCAGGATTTAGGCCTCATCACAGTACAGAGACTGCACTTATCAGAGATACAAATGACTTGCTCTTATCATCTGATCGCGGCTGCATTTCTCTTCTAGTGTTTTAGATCTAAGTGCTGCATTCGACACGATAGATCATGACATTCTCTTGAATAGGCTGGAGAATTATGTTGGAATTTGTGGAGTTGCATTAGCATGGTTTAGGTCATATTTAGCAGACCACTACCACTTTGTCTATGTAAATGAGGAATTGTCAAACCAAACAAAAGTAAAATATGGAGTGCCACAGGGATCAGCTTTAGGGCCTCTTCATTTATCCATGTATATGCTTCCCCTGGGAGATATTATCAGGAATCGTGGAATAAGTTTCCACTGCTATGCTGACGATACACAACTTTATATTTCTTCAAAACCTGATGAGATTTCACAATTCTCAAAATTAGCAGAGTGTATTAATGAAATAATAGATTGGATGGCCAGAAATTTCCTTCTACTCAGTTCTGACAAAACAAAGGTTCTAATTATTGGACTAAAAAACTCTAAAAATAAGCAGTTAAAATATAATTTGACTCTAGATGGATGTACTGTTACATCATCTTCAACAGCGAAGAAGTTTTGTGTTATATTTGATACCAATCTGTCCTTTGAAAATCAAATTAAAAATGTTTGTAGAACAGCATTCTTCCATCTAAGAAATATTGTTAAATTAAAGCATATGCTCTCTGTTGCTGATGCCGAAAAACTAATTCATGCGTTCATGACCTCAAGACTAGAATATTGTAATGCATTACTGGGAGGATGTCCAGAAAGATCAATAAATAAACTTCAATTGGTTCAAAATGCAGCAGCCAGAGTGCTAACAAGAACCAAGAAATATGATCATATTAGCCCCATTTTATCATCGTTACATTGGCTACCTGTTAAATTCCATATTCACTTAAAAATTCTGTTAACTACGTACAAAGATTTAAATGGTCTAGCTCCGCAGTACTTAAGTGACATTCTACCATGCTATATTCCATCACGTTCATTAAGATCGCAAAATTCTGGCCTGTTAATAGTTCCTAGAATATCAAAATCCACAAAAGGAGGTAGATCTTTTACATATTTGGCTCCTAAACTATGGAATAGTCTCACAAACACTGTTCGAGATGCAGTCACACTCTCTCGGTTTAAGTCTAGACTAAAGACTCATCTATTTAGCCAGGCATACACCTAATTTATCCTCCAACCCACAATTAGGCTGCTTAAGTTGGGTCTGCCGGAACCAGAAACCGTGATCGTGATCTCTACATCTTTTTATTTGTTTCCCTGTCTCAACCTCGGGACTCCTATCCTGAGGTCACCAGAACCGACTGTTTCCAGCACCATTCCTGCTTCATGTTGGACTCCACTGCTACATGTTGATGAATGATGATGACTAAATGGAGCCGGTGCCAGCCATATATCACTTCAGTCTATTATGATGGACTTCAGAGGATGAACTTATGCCAACTCCAACCTGCATCACCTCGGTCTATTGATGGACTACGATCTTGAAATGGAATGCATAGACTAACTATTGTCAACAAAAGCCTTCATCAGCCAATTAACAAGGACAATTGCATCTATGTGAACTTCTGCGATTAATCAAGATGGACTTCAAAGACTGTGGTCATTAATCTTACAGTTCAAACACAATCGATGTTTAAACACTGACCCTTAACCCTTACTTAGTTTAATAATTTTAAACCATGATTTTAACTATACATAAGTAATATTTACATTACATTCATAATGTTAGTGTAATGATTGAGCAGCGAGGCAGACGAGGAGATGCGGATCCAAATGCAGTTAGACTTTATTAAATAAACAACCAAGTAAACACAAAGGAACAACCCTCAATGGGGAAATAAAACTGAAAACTAAACACGATGAAACCAAACAGAGAACTCAGGCAACAAAACAGAGAACTCAGGCAGGGAACACATACCAGGCTAACAACAAACAACGATAGACAAGGACTGAACAAAGAACCGGGGTATAAATACATGAGCAAGGGAAAAAGGGGCCAATGAACAAAACAGAACTCAAACAAGATAACAAGGTGATAAACAGAAGCAAAATGGCAAATTAACGAGGGCAGGTGCAAACAATGAACGGTGAACACGAAAGCTAACAAAGAGACTATGGAGCTAAACAAGGGACAAAAGTGAAAACTAAGGAATGCAAAAGTGACAAAAATGGCAAACAAAAGGGCAACAGTGAAACAAGACAAGGTATACATAACAGAGCCCCCCTCTCAAAGGATCGGATTCCAGATGATCCTAAAGAACAAAAAACCAAGGACAAAAAAACTCACAAAAAACAAAATGAGGGCACCAGGGGCAGACAGGCAGACCAGGGGGGCACAAGAGCAAGAAGGCAGTCCAAGGGGGCAACGAGTGCAGGCAGGAAGTCCAAGGGGGCAACGAGTGGTAGACAGGCAGTCCAAGGGGGCAAAGATTGGCAGACAGGCAGTCCAAGGAGGCTGAGAGGACAGGCAAGCAGTCTATGGGGGCACAAAGGGACAGGTTTAGGGGGCCAGGGAGGTATCGACCGGGCAGGGACAGGTTTAGATGGCCCGGGGGCTGGTCATAAGGCAAGGGCCGGCTCAGGGGGCCTAGGAGGAGGCCACAGGACAGAGGCCGGTTTTGGTGGCCTGGGAGATTGCCGTGAGCCAAGGGCCGGTTCAGGGGACCTGGGACTTGGCCACAGGACAGAGGCTAGTTTTGGTGGCCTAGGATATGGCCATGGGGCAAGGACCGGTTCAGGAGGTCTGGGAGCTGGCCTCAGGGCAAGGACAGGTTCAGGAGGCTTGGGACCAGGCCGCAGGGCAAGGACAGGTGCAGGAGGTCTGGGAGCTGACCTCAGGGCAAGGACGGGCTCAGGTGGCCTGGGAGCTGGCCACAGGGCAAGGATAGGTTCAGGAGGCCTGGGAGCTGGCCACAGGGCAGGGACAGGTTCAGGAGGCCTGGGAGTTGACCACGGGATGTGGGTAGGCTTGGGGGTCCTGGGTGGTGGCCGCAGGATAGGGGCCGGCGGAGCCACGTGAGGCGGAGCCAAGGAGGACTTCGGAGGCGGAGCCGTAGAAGACTTGGGAGGCGGCGCCGAAGGAGGCGTAGGCAGGACCGTGGGGGGCTTAGGAGGTGGAACCGAGGGAGGCCCAGGAGGCGGAGCCGAAAGGAGGCTCGGGAGGAGGAGCCCTAGAAGACTCGAGAGACTTGGGAGGCGGAGCCCTGGGAGGCGGAGCCCTGGAAGACTCGGGAGGCGGAGCCCTGGAAGGCTCGAGAGGCTTGAGAGGCGGAGCCCTGGAAGGCTCGAGAGACTTGAGAGGCGGAGCCCTGGAAGGCTCGAGAGGCTCGAGAGACTTGAGAGGCGGAGCCCTGGAAGGCTCAAGAGACTTGAGAGGCAGAGCCCTAGGAGGCTCGGGAGGAGGAGCCCAGGAAGACTCGAGAGACTTGAGAGACGGAGCCCTAGGAGGCTCGGGAGGAGGAGCCCTGGAAGGCTTGAGAGACTTGGGAGGCGGAGCCCTGGAAGGCTCGTGAGGCGGAGCTCTGGAAAGCTCGGAAGGCTTGGAAGGCAGAGTACTAGGAAGCTCGGAAGGCGGAGCTCTGGAAAGCTCGAAAGGCTCGGAAGGCAGAGTACTAGGAAGGTCGGAAGGCGGAGCTCTGGAAAGCTCGAAAGGCTCGGAAGGCAGAGTACTAGGAAGCTCGGAAGGCGGAGCTCTGGAAAGCTCGGAAGGCGGAGCTCTGGAAAGCTTGGGAAACTCAGAAGGCGGAGCTCTGGAAAGCTCGAGAGGAGCTGACGCTTGGACGGGCGCGACCACTGGCGCTGGCCTTTGGACGGTCATGGCTATTGGCGCTAGCTCTTGGACGGTCGTGGCTACTGGCACTGACTCTTGGATGGTCATGGCTACTGGCACTGGCTCTTGGACGGTCATGGCTACTGGCGCTGGCTCTTGGACGGTCATGGCTACTGGCGCTGGCTCTTGGACGGTCTTGGCTACTGGCACTGGCTCTTGGACGGTCGAGGCTACAGGCGCTGGCTCAGGGACGGTCGAGGCTACAGGCGCTGGCTCAGGGACGGTCGAGGCTACAGGCGCTGGCTCAGGGACGGTCGAGGCTACAGGCGCTGGCTCAGGGACGGTCGAGGCTACAGGCGCTGGCTCACTGACTTCTGAGGCAACAGGCACTGGCTCACTGACCTCTGAGGTGACAGGCTCTGGCTGGGTTACCGTGGTATGCACCGGCTTGGGTTCGCTGGGTGCTGAGGGCAGAGCCAAGGGGGGTTTAGGGCACGGGGCTGCGGCAGGCGGAGGCTGGAGAGCAGAGACCTTTCCCCTTCTCCTCTTCCTCTGGGCTGATGCAACTGGCGAAGCTGGGATGCTGTTCCTGGTCAGCGTGGCTTCAGGCTCGCTGGCTGTGGCTGGCAAGGGCTCAGGCTCGCTGACCATGGCTGACGAGGGCTCAGGCTCGCTGACCATGGCTGACGAGAGCTCAGGCTCGCTGACGGTAGAGGCTGTAGGCGCTGGCTCGCTCACAGTGACATGCGTAGGCGCTGGCTCACTCACAGTGACATGCATAGGCGCTGGCTCACTCAAAGTGACAGGCGTGGGCGCTGGCTCGCATACCGGGGCAGGCGTGGGCTCTGGCTCACAGACCGGGGCAGGCGTGGGCCGGGAGGCGGAAGCCTGTCTTCTCCTCCTCCTCCGGGCGGACGAAGTTGACCGTGCGGGTTCAAGGGAAGCCACTGGCGTGGGGGGTTGCTCGCTGACAGGTGAGGCTGGTGTGACAGGGAGCGGTGAGCTGCACGCTAGTAGAGTCGTCTCCAGGTAGTCGCGGAGAGTGCAGCCGGGCGTTGCCTGTGGCACCCGCTCCCTCAGCGAGGGGTTTAAGCTGTTCTTAAAAAAAAACACCAATGCTGAGTCCGGGAAGTCCGTAAAGCTCACCAGGAGGAGGAAGTAGAGAGTGTGGTCTACTAAAGGACGGTCTTCTTGCTGCAAGTTGAGCAGCCGGCATTTGGCCCGTATAGCTGCTGGATCCATGTGTGGTCTATCGTTCTGTAACGATTGAGCAGCGAGGCAGACGAGGAGATGCGGATCCAAATGCAGTTAGACTTTATTAAATAAACAAGCAAGTAAACACAAAGGAACAACCCTCAATGGGGAAATAAAACATAAAACTGAAAACTAAACATGATGAAACCAAACAGAGAACTCAGGCAACAAAACAGAGAGCTCAGGCAGGGAACACATACCAGGCTAACAACAAACAACGATAGACAATGAAAAAGGGGCCAATGAACAAAACAGAACTCAAACAAGATAACAAGGTGATAAACAGAAGCAAAATGGCAAATTAACAAGGGCAGGTGCAAACAATGAACGGTGAACACGAAAGCTAACAAAGAGACTATGGAGCTACACAAGGGACAACTAAGGAATGCAAAAGTGACAAAAATGGCAAACAAAAGGGCAACAGTGAAACAAGACAAGGTATACATAACAGTTAGCCAGAGGGGAACTGGCCCCCACAGTGAGTCTGGTTTCTCCCAAGGTTATTTTTCTCCATTAATCTACATCTTATGGAGTTTTGTGTTCCTTGCCACAGTCGCCTACAGCTTGCTCACTGGGGTTATTAATACAATTATTATTTAATTATTTTTAAACATGATTAAGAATCGTATTTTATCTAAATTACACAATGATGATTCATCGATTTTATAGACATTACAGTTTTATCGTCTGTTAATGCTGATCTTCTGTAAAGCTGCTTTGAAACGATGTGTGTTGTGAAAGGCACTATACAAATAAAATTGACTTGACTTGACTTAAATATCATCCCGCAGTATATCCTAGTATATCCCCTGCATTATTCAGGTCTCCTGTCTGGAAACATTTCCTTTTTGGAGTCTATTACAACACTGATGTTCAATAACGTTTACAAAACAGGCACTGTTTGGAGACATCGCTCGACACGTGTACCGTATACTGGTAATACATCGACAAATGATAATTTATGCCAAAATCATATGGGAAATAGCTCATGGTGTGCACAGAGCCGCAGATGAGCCAAAACTGCACATTCTCTCTTTCGTTTTTAAGCAAGCACTCTGTGCTGATTCGGACAGCCTAATGTGTTTCATCAGGAAGTGCACAGATGACGTAGTGCCAACCAAAACTATACAGATCTACCCTAACCAGAGACCATGGATTAATATCCATGTTCGTGCGGCACTTAATGTGCGGACCTCCGCTTTTAATTCCAGGAATGCGGAGGAGCATAAACAAACCAGTTATGCCCTCCGCAAAACTATCAGAGCATCCAAACGGCAGTACAGGGACAAGATCAACACCACCAACTCTAGAAGCATGTGGCAGGGAATTAATATCATCACAGACTTCAAAGGGAATAAAATCTCTGCTGTGAACACTGATGCCTCTCTCCCAGATGAGCTAAATAATTTTTATGCTTGTTCCGAGGGAAATATCACCACCCTCGCAGAGAGAGATAGGTTAGTTCACTCTCTGTCTCTGTAGTGGATGTAAACCGATCATTCTGATGGGTGAATATCCATAAAGCCACGGGTCCAGACGGCATTACGTGCCACATCATCAGAGCATGCGCTGATGTTTTTATGGACATTTTCAACCTTTCCCTCTCCTTGTCTATAGTCCCCACATGCTTTAAAACATCCACCATTGTGCCTGTACCAGAGCAATCCAAAATCACTTGCATAAATGACTAGCGTCCTGTTGCTCTGACCCCATCATCAACAAATGCTTTGAGAGACTAATCAGAAATTACATCTGCTCTCTGCTGCCAGCCTCACTGGAATCACTGTAGTTTGCATACCGCAACAACTGCTCCACTGATGATGCCATTGCATCTACACTACACACTACTCACTCTCACCTGGAAAAAACACATATGTGAGAAATGCTGTTTGTAGACTACAGCTCAGCATTCAACACCATAGTGCCCTCCAAGCTTGATGTGAAACTCTGGACTCTGGGCTTAAACAGCTCACTGTGCAGCTGGATCCTGGACTTCCTGTCAAGAAGACGCCAGGTGGTTAGAATGGGCAGCAACATCTCCTCATCACTGACCCTCAACACTGGTGCCCTGCAGGGCTGTGTTCTCAGCCCACTCATGTATTCCCTGCACACACATGCTGTTTGGCAACACATAGCTCTAATGCCATCATTAAGTTTGCTGATGATACGACAGTGGTAGGTCTGATCACTGACAATGATGAAACAGCCTACAGAGAGGAGGTGCACACTCTGACACACTGGTGTCAGGAGCACAACCTCTCTCCCAATGTCAGAAAGACCAAGGAGCTTGTGGTGGACTTCAGGAGAAAAGACAGAGAACACAGCCCCATCACCATCAATGGAGCACCGGTGGAGAGTGTCAGCAGCTTCAAGTTCTTCGGTGTCCACATCACTGAGGAACTCACATGGTCCATCCATGCCGAGGCTGTTGTGAAGAAGGCTCACTAGCTCTTCCTGAGCTGGCTGAAGAAGTTTGGAATGAACCAGCACATTCTCACATGGTTCTACACCAGCACCGTAGAGAGTATCCTGACTGACTGCATCACTGCCTGGTACGGCAATAGCAGGGCCCTCAACCGCAAAGCCCTGCAAAGGGTGGTGTGGAAGCTAGAAAACCGCTAGCTTCATAATTCCGCGCTCTGTTCTCAGAAGCCCTTGGAAGGTACGAACCTAGTTGTCATGGCCACCGAATAAACAAAAATCTCGCCTGGTCAAAATGTACTCCCCAAGTGCAAGTCAGACCGAAACTTAAAGAAGGAAAGAAAATATATTTATTTTTATACAAATTTAACGAGAGCACATTTACATTTTGTGTGATCTACCAGCATTGCCATTGCGATCGACTGGTAGATTGCGATCGACAAATTGGACACCCCTGTTCTATGTGACTCTCAGGACACACCTCGGTCTCCATAGTGTTGTGATACATTGTGATACATAATGTTCATGTAGCAGCAGTGGTGATGAGAGAACACGCTGGAGAAACAGTTTAGAGAGGAGAAATGAATCTACGTCTAAAATATTGGTCACAAATGATTGGTCAATTTCCAAATAATAAAAGTATAGTGCATCTACTAATAATTATATATAAATAAATAGTTTTTTACCTATGCAAATATGTTAGAAAGGATGTATCGCGATACAAACGCCAACTTGTATCCGATGCACACTTTTTTTAAATAGATTGCATCATTAACTTTTATGCCAATACACCAATGTGAATCGGTGAATCTTACCATCCCTAATATGTATATACTGTATTGTGATATTATCACCCAGCCTTGGCTACCAACATTTTTTTTTTTAGCACCGAGGTGTGAGACAAATGTAAAAACACTGCTATTTACAGGTTTGTCATGCCATTGGAGTCATTAACAAAGAACCCCCAGCTGAGTTTGATTAACTGGGATCATCTGTGGGGGACAAAGCTAACTGGAAGCTTGCCAGATTCCATTTGTCTATCTGATCTTGTGCCATTGAAAGGACTTTTTTTGATCTTCATTTACACTTCATATTTCAAGTATCCAACAATACTGCAAATGTTTTCATAAGCAATTGGTTATGCTCCAATGATAAATTATTTGACACCTGCTGAGTCATGTAAATACCTTGTTTGTGTATAATACATATCATGTTGATGCTCTTGTTTTTCATTTGGTAAATTAATCTACACCAGTTACTCAGCACTTGGCAGTTTAACAAATGCTTTTGCATCCAAAGTAATTTATGGTGCAGTAATTCAAGGTATAATCCCCCGGAGCAACATGGGGTTAAGTACCTTGCTCAAGGGCATAATGGTTATAGAGTAGGATTGTGCTCTAACAAAATCGGAGATTCTAGGTCACCCCTATTAGAGAATGAACCTGTTTGTTAGCCAAGATATTGTGATAAATAACAATAAATGGTAAAAAAACAGGAGGAACTCAATTTTCATGATTGTCAGATTCTCTTAGATTCAGAATTACATTTGAGATACACAATCCCACCATTTGTTTTCTATGGCATTTATGTACAAGTAAGGTGGCAGGAAAATCAACATAATTATTTTTCAGGATGATTATACAAGGTTTATGCATATATTATGCATAGAAATATAATTTATATAAAAAGATCAATAATGTTTAAAATGAATACCTCTGTTTTGTTGATGTTATGTGAACCCACTCTAGTCTTAATGTTTGAAGAACAATTCCAGGTCTATTGATGCATTTACGCATGCGAATGTGTAAAACCAATCCACTTTCATGTATGTCATTTATTCCAGATCCATTCACCGAAAGATGTGGATAAAAATTGGCACAGAAGAAAACTATTTCACAAGATTTGTGAAATTACTAGCCCTGCACCGAACAGTAGGTGAATGGAGAAATAGCCAAAAGTACAGCCTGACTGTCCTCTCTGAGATCACACCCCAAAATAGTCCCCTAGCATAACATCTGTTTTCATTCCACTTCAAAGACAAAATAATAGCACAAATAAATCAATACCCTCTGCCTGCCAGAATGAAAGTTTGCCACTTTCCAGAGCACTGCCAGGATAAGAACAGGGTGCCAACATACATACAATCTTCAAGTACAAATAAAGCTTAGCTGTTACTATTGTGATTGGTGTAGCAATGCAGTATGTAAGCGAATCATTTGTGGGAAGTGAAGGGGCCTGCTGATTTCTCAATTATATTTCTTCCAGTGGCCTCAGATACATTAATTTCTAAACTGCCCTTATTGACAGTCAACAACACCAGGAAATCCTTTACCCAAATATAATGTGGTTCAAAGATGGGTGAGACTGTTGCTTTAGAGTATGAATATGCTACTCGATACATGGAGATCAGAGTTGAGATTCTAGGAGATTCAAATAATTTGTGCCATTTAAATATTAAATTCTACTACTCAAATGGATTAGCCTCATCTGTGTTGCCCAATACATTTCAGAATTGTATAGTATTTAGTATGTCCCCCTTTTGCTTTAATGACAGCATGCACTCGAGCTGGCATAGACTCCACAGAGTTTGTGCAAAAACACAGATGAGCCATGATATTGCAGCATAATTTGATAATGTTCCAAAAGAGCAAGGAAATCGCTAACATTTTACAATACGGTTGCATTTGTTAACATTAGGTATTAATACTGTTAATATTTTACTAAATTTAATTTAATTTAAATTTACTATTGTAAAGGGTTACTGTCAAATCTGACCTTTTATACAAAAGAGTTAACATTGTCACTGTAATTTACTTATTTAATTAGTGGCCTAGAAACAGTGCAGAATGTATGTTATATCATTATGTTTCTTTTTCTTACAATTTAAAATAATCCCGGTTAAAAACAGTAAAAATGCCTAGAGTTGGATGACAATTTTGAAATAATAAATTATTGTGAACAAAGGTTTCCATTTGATGATGCCTGACAACAATATCCTGAGACCTTAAATAACTAAACCAAAAAGGTAGCTACTGGAAATAAAACATTTTTAGTCAATATGCAGAATTCTTAAAACAATTATTAATATTTTTTTCTACTAAAACCAAAAATAGAGAATTATAAGACAAGTAGTGTGGTTTTGTAAAAATTCATCCAGTTACAAGATGGCCATGAGCCTAATTACTTTCATAGGGGTCACACATGTGTAAAGTGTGCAATGTGAGACTTGTTGACAGAGCAAAAATGCTGTCTAAAGATGGATAAGAGTAATTTCAAGTTGCTCTGTACTTTGAACAATGTACTCTAATGTAAATGTAAATGTCCCTGACATTGAAGCCCTAATTATGAACAGTGTGACCCTATATTCAGTGTGTCACTCTTTGCAAGTTGTCATACAATGTTTGTGTGATCGCATTTCTGAGATTTAATATTTAAAATAGAACTTGATAAATATTCAACAATTATCCAGCATTACATAAAATGTGAGTTTGCTTTAAAGTCCAATGAGACAATCCAAGAAATGTAGGCAATATTAAGTTCTATAAGAAAATTCTAGTATGATAAAATGTACAATATTACAGATATATATTTCTGCATCATGCCAGCAATAAAACAATCTGCCTGGAAAAGAATATTACATATTGCCACAGCTAACCCTCAGGTTATTGGGTAAATTAATAAATATGCACATTTAAAAATAAGCTTTGGTCAACTTACAGCTATTACTAGACTAACAGAGCTCTTGGAGCAAGGCAAGCTGCCAAGATACACTCACCCTTTGAGGTGTCATATGGTTAAAAAAAAAAAAAAAAAAAATCCTAAACAAATGTACACCACCTCCTACAAAGTGCACCATAAAATTGTGCATGTGCCAGCTATTGTACAAGAGGTATTATGAGCTGTAGACAAAATGGATAAAGTATTTTTATGATAAATAATGCCTCCCAAAGTATAGTATACTGCTTTTGCCAAAATGAAAAGAAGGCTCGATTTGGCTGTGGATATATGATTTATTAATACAGCTTAATGTTAGTGTGAAAAAATAAATTCATGCTGCATGATACGTGTAATCTTTCAAGACCAATGTCTTGTCTAATGGCGGTAACTAATTAAATGGCTATAAACACTAGTGGCTTATGGGAAAGCATTGCAGGTTATGCATCCCCATCCAGTATAAGGCATTGTTTGTACATGTCAGGAAAGTTGGTGTCACACCAATGATGTCGAAAAGAGATCTATTTCAGGTGTTATCAGTGTATATAAGATTAACCCCCCCTTCCCAAAAGTGTTGCATTATACTGTATATAACAACATTCTATTGAAAGTGTTCTCACTTATTGCATCTGTATTTTCAACAATTGCAATGTTTCAGGCCATATTTACCTGGTCTTTACACAAGCCGTATTGATTAATACCCAATCCAGACAGGGAACCAGTCAAGAATGACCTGCAACTTGTAACTAAACTATAAATAAATTAAAAAAATAATCATGTAACTTCATGTTGTCCATGCCACTCTCTGAAAAGTTTAAGAAGACTCTTATATGGGCATTATTACAAATGGACTAAGAATCATTATTGTGTCTTGTTCATGTGTCCTATTTTTACTGAACAATTCACTTGGGACAGGGTATAACAAATATAGTGCTCATCATCAAAGATGAGTCTTTTCAACAAAGATAGGACTTTGACAGTCATTTTGTTCTTGAAGCAACAAAAGTAGACTAAAAAATATGCTATGAACCATTATGTTAAGCCATTTATTTTGGTATCTTTATTCTGCTCAAAGTGTATACAAAAAGCATCAAAGTGTTTTATTTTATAACACCAACTGAAACTTTGGACAATAAAAGTAAGTTGAAAGAGTTTACATCTGTAGAAGTTTTATTTCCGCAGTAATAAGTGGAAAAAAGTTATCTTGCACACAGTATATT
The DNA here is from genome assembly GCF_025860055.1 of Xyrauchen texanus. Classification (NCBI taxonomy): domain Eukaryota; kingdom Metazoa; phylum Chordata; class Actinopteri; order Cypriniformes; family Catostomidae; genus Xyrauchen; species Xyrauchen texanus. The sequence goes on along the minus strand of NC_068298.1, from coordinate 13,958,210 downwards.
TAACTCAACTTGACATACAACATGACAAATAGATTTGTTAATTGTGTTTCCCTTGAATAGACCCAAGGATTTCTGGAATCTTCTACATGCACATTAGCAGAATATCATCTACTCTTTTAAAACTGCGAAAACAGCGGTTCTCTCCGTGTATCTCCAAGGTCGCTGCATGCAATCTAATAAACAACATCCCTTGACCATTCAGTCCATAACATTGAGCGCATGTATACATTTTCCACAGGAACGAAATCAATGAAAACAGCAATGAAAGAACATATACAAATTCCTAAAAAAATTTAAATAATAAAAGCACAGTACTGGTGTCAGGAAAAGATTTGTGAGTAAAAAGTGAAAAGGTCACTAATGTTATTTAGCTTCCAACACCCACTTCCAGATTAATTGACCAAGAGTACCTTGGGAACCCTGCAACTGCCATGTCTTATAAACAGTGAGAATACTTTCTCACTGATCTCTTAAAACGCAGGCCTAAACAAAGCATACTTATATAGAATTGGCCCATTCATCCAGCTCTGTTGTTTCTCTATTAATCAAGGTACCCTTTGAGCAAATTGGAGCAAATCTCTCAGGGCCACTGTCAAAGTCCAGTTGAAAACTGAAATATTTGTATTTAGTTTTCTAACATTGTAATTTTTCCAAAGTATATGTTACTTGATAGCATTTTCTACATTTTCAGTGGAGGAAAATGCTGTGGAAGGTGAGGTATAAACAATAAAATCGTCTAAGTTTCCTGATGGAGGGAACGAGACGTTGTGTCGAAGAAGCGACATTAGGGGTCTCTCTTGAGAGCCTTTTGCATCTCTGATCTATGAGAAAAGGCCAATGAGACAGAATTTGCATGTCCCGCCCCTGGACATATGGGTATAAAGGAGGAAAATGCATCTGTTTCATTCAGGATTTTTCTGAGGAGCCGACAATGAGGTTCAGCCGCAACAGTGGCTTGGATCAGCGACGTGGCCGGGAGGACACAACATCTCATTCCCTCCATGGAGGTTACATCCATGTACGTGTACTGCTGACACAGGAGCGGGCAGGTATTTTATGTGCCAAAGCGACCGGCTGTGCCAGGCTGCAGGTACCCTTCCCCAACGCCCCATTAAATCATCAAAGCCGCCTGGTTCTTTACCCCCGACAGGGGGGAACAAGGCGATGTGCCAAGCATGGCAGCAGGACATGCCAGCCACGCCTTTTCTCTCTCTATGTTTCTCACATAGAGTTAAAGCTGTTGGGGCCATCTTAATGCTATCATATGCATCAGGGCAGGCTATCTTTCCCAGTTTTCCTATTCTTTCCGGGGGGAAAAGACCCTGCAGAGACCACACCTGCCCAGACTGGGGGTGGTAAAGAGTGGGCTTTTAGGTCACATGTGGAGAATGGTGGTTGATCCTACCTCATTGGGAGGGAGGAGTTGCTACAAACACTGCGACCGGGGGGTCCGTGAGGACTGCCCAAGGGAGACGCGGGTCCTCTTGCAAGGGTACCGTACTGCGGAAAATACACACAGGGGGAAAAGTCCATGTGGGAGCCCGTCCCGTGGAGCACCTATTCCAGTACAGGGTAAAATTAGTACCAGCATTGGTCTTGGTCGGTGAATTTCTCAGCTGAATTCACAGACCAAAGGGCTAGGGAGGAGTCATCCAGGCAGCCAAGTTTGTGGGATCTCCTGGAGTAAAAGCGCAAGATATTACCTCAATGGAGGGAAAGGGCGCTAAGTGCAAGCGGACCACCCGGTCAGTTTTTCAGCGTGTACCGAGTTCTACCGGCTCAGACCTGAGAAAACACGAGACGAAACAGACTCAACCCTGAGATTGTAAAATCTCGCAAATGTATTGGGTGTTGCCCAACCCGCTGCTCTGCATATGTCTGCTAGGGAGGTGCCCCTGGCCAGTGCCCATGAGGATGCAACACTTCTTGTTGAGTGTGCTCGGACCCGCAAGGGGTGGGGTGGGGGGGCACGGCTAAGGTGTGATAGGCCAATGTAATGGCGTCCACTACCCAGTGGGAAAGCCTCTGTTTGGAGACAACGTTCCATTTCCGCTCTCCACCAAAGCAGACAAAGAGCTGCTCAGAAAGTCTAAAGCTCTGCGTGCGGTCCAAGTAGATACGCAAAGCACATACCGGACACAGCAATGAGGGGGCTGGGCCTGCCTCCTCCCGGGACCAGGTTCACTACCTGGTCCCTGGTCACTACCTGAAGGGAGTGGTAGAAACCTTGGTCACTTAGCCCGGTCATGGTCTTACATTTACATTTATGCATTTTGGCAGACGCTTTAATCCAAAGCGACTTACAGAGCCCTTATTACAGGGACAATACCCCCGGAGCAACCTGGAGTTAAGTGCCTTGCTCAAGGACACAATGGTGGTGGCTGTGGGGCTCGAACCAGCATCCTTCTGATTACCAGATTACCAGTTATGTGCTTAGACCACTACACCACCACCACTCTTAGGATCACTTGAGTGTCTGCTAGTGTCGCTGACAGAGAACGTTTGCAGGTCCCCGACCCTTTTTATGGAGGCAAGCACGATAAGGAGGGCCGTCTTCAAGGAGAGGGCCCTGAGTCCGACTGATTCTAGCGGCTCGAAGGGGGGTCTCTGGAGGCCCAAGAGAACCACTGAGAGATCTGGCTCGGCTCGGATGGGAGGGGTTTAACCTCAGGGCGCCACTTAGGAACCTGATAATTAAGTTATGCTTACCCAAAGACTTGCCATCTACTGTGTCGTGGTGGGCCACGATAGCAGCTACATACACCTTCAAGGTGGACCTAACTGCGCACCTCTGTGGGTCTTCAGTCCAGGAAGAACACCAATTTGCGAACAAGCGCCACTTCAGGGCGTAAAGTTGCCTGGGAGAGGGAGTTCTGGCTTGGTTGATCGTGTCTACGACAGCAGGTGGTAGATCAGCTAGATCTTCCACATCCCGTCCAGGGGCCAGAGGTGGTGGTTCCAGAGGTCTGGGTGTGGATGCCAGAGTGTGCCCCGTCCCTGAGAAAGAAGGTCCTTCCTCAGGAGGAGTACGCGATCCGAGAACCAAGTCCAAGTGGGCCAATAGGGAGCCACTAGAATGACTTGTTCCCCATCCTCCAGGGCATGATGTGAGATATGGTCTCCGTCTGCTTTTTCACCACTGAGAACTGCTGGGCAAAGTCCTTGACGGTGTTGCCGAAAAGGCTGAACTGGGAGACTGTTGAGGAAGCGTGTTTTGTCCACTTCGCGCATCTCGCACATGTTCAGCCACCGATGACGTTCCTGAACCACGATAGTGGCCATCGCCTGCCCGAGTGACCGCGCTGTGACCTTCGTGGCCCTGACGGCGAGGTTGGTCGCTGAGTGCAGTTCCTGGAGCACGTCGGGATCAGTACTACCCAAGCGCAGATCATTAAGAGCCTTGGCCTGGTGGACTTGCAGGAGGGACATGGCATGCAGGGCGGAATCGGCCTGTCCGGTGGCACTGTAGGCTTTGGAGGTCAGTGAAGACGTCATCCTACAGGCCTTGGAGGGGAGAAAAGGGCGACCCTGCCGAGGAACCAATCATCCAGCTGTGAAGGCTGTGGGGAGGACGGAGGGTTCCAGTCCAGCCCAGTGCTGACAACCTAAAACATATTAGGGTGTTTCTTGAGCTTCAGGAAATTTCATGTCACAGGGGTTTTCTTTTTAGGAAAATTAAAAAGATTTAAACTTTTAATTAATTAATTGATTTAATTAATTTTTATGGTAAAATCTCATTAAAACTGTATTGTAAACTTTTTACCTGGCCATCATCATGTATTTTCAGCACTTTTCAAATGCCTTTTATGTTAATATTTTATCTGTAGATTTTATTAAACTTGGGCATCTGACATCAGATCAAATTTACAAGTGCTGGGTAATATTAAACGTAGATTTTCTAAAATTGGTATTCAGGTCTGCACTAACTATGTCTGGTTTCGCCAGTTGGAGATCACTAGAGAAAATGTTATAAAAGGTGTGTGATCTTGCAAAAATGATGTATGTCACTGAATGGTTGACAAGGTTTATAGTAGATTAATGTTACTGAAGAACTGGATTTCTGAGTGGTGTCTGGAGAATAACATAGGATTTATAGACAATTGGAAGGGTTTTTGTGGTAGACCTGACCTGCTAAATAGAGACTGACCCCAGCCCTCCAGGAAAGGTGCCACTCTCCTCTATAGTAATTTGGCTCATATTCTTAATAGTGATAGCATTTTACTAACTGGGGCTTAGGTCTGGAAACAGACAAACTGGCTTATCCAAACATCTGCTAGCTGCCTTTAGACATCACGCAGGTCACATAAATCAAATCAATCAAATCAAATCACTTTATTGTCACTCTACTGTGTACACAATTGCAACAGTAGGTGAAAGTCTTGTGTGCAGTTCCGAATAACATAGCAGTACCAATTACAATAAACAACATATTTACACAACACAATTTACATAACAAATGTACACATACTTATACAACACAATATACAATGTACAATAAACAATACACACAATATAGAATAAACATACAATAAAAATAAAAAATAAGGGTAAGGGTATATAAAAAATATATATACAGTCAGTCGTTGAATTGGGGAGAATATATTTGACAGTCCAGTGTGTGATACAAGATGATGATTAATAAAGTGCAGTGCTGATTGTTGATCGTGAGAGATCAAGTGTTCAAAAGTCTGATTGCTTGGGGGAAGAAACTGTCATGTAGTCGGCTGATGATGCGATACCGCCTGCCTGATGGTAGCAGTGAGAGCAGCCCATGACTCGGGTGGCTGGAGTCTCTGATGATCCCCCAAGCTTTTTTCACACACCACCTGTTATAGATGTCCTGAAGGGAGGGAAGCTCACCTCCGATGATGTTTCTGGCAATTCGCATCACCCTTTGCAGGTCTTTGCGGTTGTGGGCGGTGCTATTGCCGTACCAGGCAGTGATGCAGCCAGTCAGGATGCTCTCTACAGTACTGCTGTAGAACTGTGTGAGGATGTGGTGGTTCATTCCAAACTTCCTCAGGAAGAAGAGGCGCTGGTGAGCCTTCTTCACAATGGCCTCAGTGTGGACGGACCATGTGAGTTCCTCAGTAATGTGGACACAGAGGAACTTGAAACTGCTGACTCTCTCCACCGGTGCTCCATTAATGGTGATGGGGCTGTGTTCTCTGTCTTTCTTCCTGAAGTCCACTACAAGCTCCTTGGTTTTACTGACATTGAGGGAGAGGTTGTGCTCCTGACACCAGCGTGTCAGAGTGTGCACCTCCTCTCTGTAGGCTGTTTCATCATTGTCAGTGATCAGACCTACCACCATCATATCATCAGCAAACTTAATGATGGCATTGGAGCCATGTGTTGCCACACAGTCATGTGTGTATAGTGAGTACAGGAGTGGGCTGAGAACACAGCCCTGCGGGGCTCCTGTGTTGAGGGTCAGTGATGAGGAGATGTTGCTGCCCATTCTAACCACCTGACGTCTGCCTGACAGGAAGTCCAGGATCCAGCTGCACAGCGAGCTGTTTAAGCCCAGAGCCCAGAGTTTCTCATCAAGCTTGGATGGCACTATGGTGTTGAATGTTGAATGAGCTGTAGTCTACAAACAGCATTCTCACATGTGTTCCATTTTTCCAGGTAGGAGAGAGCAGTTTGTATTGTAGATGCAATGCCTTCATCAGTGGAGCTGTTGTTGCGATCGGCAAACTGCAATGGGTCCAAAGAGGGGGGCAGAGCAGAGCAGATGTTATCTCTGATTAACCTCTCAAAGCATTTGCTGATGATGGGGGTCAGAGCAACAGGACGGCAGTCATTTAAGCAAGTGATTTTGGCTTGCTTCGGTACAGGCACAATGGTTGATGTTTTAAAGAATGTGGGGACTACAGACAGAGAGAGGGACAGGTTGAAAACCTGTCCGTAAAAACACCAGCCAGTTGGTTCGCGCACGTACTGATGATGCGGCCCGGAATGCCGTCTGGACCCGTCTTTATGGATGTTCACCCGTCGGAATGATCGGGTTACATCCGCAACAGAGACGGAGAGTGAACCAACCTCTGTAGCGTCAGCCGCGAGTGCTCTCTCCGCGAGGGCGGTGTTGTTGTCCTCAAAACAAGCATAAAATGAATTAAGCTCATCTGGGAGAGAGGCAGCGGTGTTCATGGCGGAGTTTTTATTCCGTTTATAGTCCGTGATGATGTTAATTCCCTGCCACATGCTTCTAGAGTCTGTGGTGTTGAACTGTCCTTCAATTTTGTGCCTGTACTGGCATTTGGCTGCTCTGATAGTGTTACGGAGGGCATAACTTGCTTGTTTACGCTCCTCCGCATTCCCGGAATTAAAAGCGGAGGTCCGTGCACTAAGTGCCGCACAAACCTCGCCATTAACCCATGGTTTCTGCTTGGGGTAGATCCGTATTGTTTTGGTTGGCACAACGTCCTCTACTCACTTACTGATTAAACACGTTACGCTATCAGCGTAAACCTCGATGTTGTCATCAGAGGCGGACCGGAAACATCTCCCAGTCCGCGTGATCAAAACAGTCTTGTAGCGCAGAGTCTGATTGGTCTGACCAGCACTGGATCGTTCTGAGGGTGGGTGCTTCCCGTTTCAGTTTCTGCCTGTAAGCCGGCAGAAGCAGAACGGAAGAGTGGTCCGATTTGCCAAATGGTTGGCGGGGGAGGGATTTGTAGCCATCCCGGAAAGGAGAATAGCAGTGGTCCAAGATCCGGCCTCCTTGTGTGTTGAAGCTGATGTGTTGGTGGTATTTTGGTGCTATTGTTTTAAAATTGGATTTGTTGAAGTCCCCGGCAACAATGAACGCAGCCTCAGGGTGCGTGGTTTCCTGCTCACTTATACACCCATACAGTTCCCTGAGTGCCCGGTCTGTGTCGGATTGTGGGGGGATGTACACAGCTGTGATGATGACCGCTGTGAATTCCCTCGGTAGCCAGAATGGTCGACACATAAGCATGAGATATTCCAGATCAGGAGAGCAGAAAGACTTGATAAAATGTACGTTCCTCTGATTTGCGCGACGTCTTACTCTGATGAGAACGCTGGCTCTTTTTCCCCTTTTCCTTCTGCGTTTCCGCAGCCGGGCAGCCCAGACAAAGGGCTCTGCTGGCGTGTTTTTAAACAGCGGGTCGGCGTTGAGGAATTTGAAGTCCGAGCTTTTTTCACACACCGCCTTGTACATAGAGACTGTATCTCCTAGATATCTTATAGAGAGTGTGTCTGTTCCTCGAACACAAAACACAAAACCCCTCACCAGATAATACAATTATTTTTGACAAATTATTAGGCTAAAAGTTGAAAAACAATTATGATAACCATAATACATAAAGGAAGGGCTACTAAACATTATATCTCTTTCAACCAACGCTCTAACTAATTAATTAAAATTTAAATGTAATAAAATAAAATTATTACAGTCGTGATTATACACACCTTTACACTGGTGCCGAAACCCGGGAAGGAGGAGGGATACGCCGTAGTAGAGTTCTCGCCAATACTATCCACCCCAACGGAGCAGCGAAGGGAGGGGAGAACCGCTGAAATGCGGCAGGGTCTGAGACCGCCGACTGCGAGCGGGGAGGGGCTGGAGGACTGCCTCCGATCTGCCCAGAGTGGTACGGCTATCATCTGTTAGAGGGTGGAGGAGTGGCCGAGGAACAAGCTATGGTGTATCGGAGAACTGGCGAGTAAGTGTTTTTTTTTTCTTTTTTTTCTCTCTCCTCTCTCTCTCACTGCCGATCCACGTTGGCTTTTTCCTTCTCGTTAAAATTGTACAGTGTTTTTGTGTGTGTGTGTGGGGGGGTACTACACTGTTACAGGAAGTACCACCACATTTTGAATATTTCTGTTTCCCTTCCCTTGTCCCCTCCCTCATCCAGGTAGACGGGGATGACCTGCTGGCAGACAGGGCTTAGGAAGAGTGGACCCGGACAAGCTGCTGTGTGCCTCACATTGTGTGTTCAACCACGTTGTGACCTTCCAGCGAGTTAGGTAAGGCATCTCCCTAGTCCACACTTACCCAAGGAGGCTACAGGCAGAGCTTTTCATGATTTGCTGTTAAGCAATTTCCTGCCGAGCTCTGTCTAGAATAGCGCTGGGAAGTGCTCTTCCTTCTCCACTGTAGGACCCTATCTACAGAGAGGGTATGCAGCAACAGCGGCCGAGGCAGAGAAAGCTCTGGTGAGGAGAAACACAAGGGAAACCGACCAGTGGAAACTCATCATATGGGATTTCCAAGGGGAATCCACACATATGGAGCACTGAATCTGAGGGCACAGGCTCATCTGAAAAGGGGCATACCAAGAGTACTGGGCCTGGTGCCATAAATCCTCCGCCGACTTCGCCACAGAACATTGCTTAAGAATTAAAGAGGCATGTTGTAGACAAAAGGCACACATTATCACCTTTGATAAAGGTGAAAGGTGCATTACAAGCAGAACACCCAACTGGCCGCCCGGCCTACCTGCTGTTACCGCATAACTCTCGGGTCGAAACCGGCTCTATGCGTAGGTTGTACCTTTTGTAAAAAGGTATTGGGTGTAGCCTAACCCGTAGCTCTGCATATGTCTGCTATAGAGGCCCCCCTTGCCAGTGCCTAGGAGGACGCAACACCTCTAGTGGAGTGCGCCTAGACTCCCAACTGGCACGGCAAGTCCTGTGAATGGTATGTGAGGAAAATGGCATCCACAATCCAATTGGCCAGCCTCTGCTTGGAGACAGCTCTCCCCTACTGCTGAATTCCAAAACAGACAAAGAGCTGCTCCAAGCATATGAAGCTTTGCGTGCGGTCCAGATAGATGTGCAGGGCATGAACTGGACACAACAATGACAAGGCCGGGTCTTCAGGTCGATGGCCACGAACCAATCCTGATATCGTACTGACACCAGGATGTGCTTCTGTGTTAACATCCTTAACAGAAGCCTGTGTAAGGCTTTGTTCAAGGCATGCAGATCCAAAACTGGGCGCGACCCTCCCCCTCTCTTGGGCACGATAATATAAGGTCTGTAAAAGCCCTTGCGCATCTCAGCTAGGGGGGCAGGCTCTATTGCTCTCTTCGCCAGAAGGGTGGCAACCTCCGCCCGGAGGACGGAGACACCCTCACCCCACACCGTAGTGGAGAGGATGCCACTGAACCTGGGCGGGGGTCTGGCAAACTGGATCACGTAGCCGAGGCGAATCGTCCTGATATGCAGCGTAACAAGAGGTGAGAGGATGAACACAGCATGCATTCGGCCACGAAGAAAAAATCTGAATGTGTGGTGGAGAGTGGCATGTAAATTCCAATCACCAAATCTCATAGGCTTTTTCTACTTTAAGCAAAGGTGATTGGGGCTCTCAAGATCGAAACCCTAGTGTCACTACATCGACACAATGTTGAGTGAGTGACAGACAGGGAATGTCAGTTATCAAATCGCTTATTAAGAAGCCTGGATAATTGGCTAATTACAGATCGATTTCATATCAACCATTTTTGTCGAACATACTCGAAAAGGTAGTGTCCTCCAAACTGTTCATTTCTACAGACAAATGGTATATTTGAACATTTTCAGTCAGGATTTAGGCCCAAGCACAGTACAGAGTCTGCACTTATCAGAGTTACAAATGACTTGCTCATATTATCTGATCGCGGCTTTACTTCTCTTCTAGTGCTTTTAGATCTCAGTGCTGTGTTCGGCAGGATAGTTTGCTGCATTCTCCTGAATAGGCATAAGAATTATATTGGCATTTGTGGACTTGCATTAGCTTGATTTAGGTCCTATTTAGCAACCCTCTACCACTTTTTCTGTGTAAACGATGAACTGTCAAATCAATCAGAGTGAAACAGGGATCCATTTTAGGGCCTCTGCTTTTCTCCTTATATATGCTTCCCCTGGGAGATATTATCAGGAATCGTGGAATAAGTTTCCACTGTTTTGCCGACAATACCCAAATTGATATTTCAACTCGACAAATTTCACAATTCTCCAAATTAGCAGTGTATCAATGAAATTGTGATGAGGCAGATAAGGAATGAGGAGCTACTCGCAGCTTTATTACACTGAAAAATAAACAAGCTAACTCAGAATAAAAGGAAAAGCAAAACACAGGGAAACTAGCACAGAGCATAGACAAAACATGTAAAAACTGACAAAGGAAACAGGGAAATAAGGGCTTAAATGCACAAGGGAAAACAAGGAACACCTGGGGAAATAATCAGGGAATGAGAAACAATCAGGGAGAATTTATCAAGGAATAAAACTATAAGGACTACAAAACTAACACAGGAAACTAAACAAGAATTCCAACATAGAAGTACAAAAACAAAAGACAACAGGGAGTATGACAGAAATCAAAGATTGTATGACCAGATATTTCCTTCTACTCAATTCCAGCAAAACATAGGTACTAATTATTGGACCAAAAACCTCTAAAAGTAAGCAGATACTTACTTTATATCAAAATGTAATTTGATTCTCGACTGATATAATGTTACATCATCTTCTACAGCGAATAACTTAGGTGATTTATTTGATACCAATCTGTGATATTAATATTTGGTTACCATGAACAATAATCAAAAGCTTCAAAGTGAAATAAAATGGATTAGGTCATATTAGCAAATACTTGTGCAGGATGGGAACTATTCTTCTTCCACTCATCTTAACATGTATTCTGAAAGATACAAGCAGACAAGTGCTTGTGCCGTCTCAAGGCTCATTCAAACAAGAGGGAACAGTGCCTTTTAGAGGTAATGATAGAAAATCAGAGAAACAGTTTCTGGAGGAAATTTCCTCTAATATAACAACATATCTTAAGGTGAAATTTCCTATGAGTTTGTGTGTAGTTGTTGTTAATAAGTAATTAAAAATAGTTAACCATGGTTTTACTAAAGTAATATTGTAGTAACCATGTAGTATCTTTTACTATAGTGAAAACCATGGTTAGTTTTTGTAAGGGTAAACAAAACAGAAGACAAGTCATTTTCAGTTTAGGCTCACAAATGTAAAAATAATAATAATTATTACTTGAATTATGACAAAAAATAATATTTTGAATTACCCATTTTATTCCAAGAAATCAGTTTAATATGTCATTCATGTTAAAAATGTGAAAATATTGGTTTAAAATCTGTTTAATAGAAATATCATATTAGTATCGTTATCGAAGATATTGGACTGGAAAGGAAAATTAGTGGTATTGCCCATCCCTACCTGCCGATTGAACTGCAATTCACCTCACATCACCTTGGTCTAATGATGGACTACACTCTTAAAATTTATACATGTACTATTTATGTATATCATGTATACCATTTATGTATACCTTCATCAGTCAACTAACAAAGGACAATGCATCTATGTGAACGTCTGCAGTTAATCCAGGATGATCCTCAAAGGCATTAGTCATTAATCTTACAGTTCATACAAAACAATGGCCCTTAACACTTACTTAAATTTAATAATTTTAAACCATGACTTGCACTGCATACAAATAACTAATATTGGAATTATGTTCATGCTGTTTAGCCAGAGGGGAACTGGCCCCCACAGAGAGCCTGTTTTCTCCCAAGCTTATTTTTCTCCATTAACAAACATCTTATGGAGTTTTGTGCTCCTTGCCATAGTCACCTTCGGCTTGCTCACTGGGGTTCAAAAAATTTTAAATCATATTATTCAAACTACACAAAGATGATGCTAAGACACTACAGATATTAGGTAGCAGCAGTGTTGCAGATCTAGTCCGCCAATACCAATATATTTTAATATTTAATATTTTGTATATATTAACATGCTCAAACTTTTAGAGAATAGACTGAACTTAATTTTAAGAAAATGTTACCTGAACCCACCCTGCAGGGCTCTGCCTACTCAGCTATGACATTGAGGAACAATCAGAAACAAAATCTCAGTGAGAGGTTTTGTCAGTTCAGAGAACCCAAGCCAAGGGTTCTGGTGGTTGAAGGATGAAATTCTCTACCCACATCAAGAATTAGAAGGATGATATAGTTGTTCATTCTGAGAATATCTGATATAAGTTCAGAAGGTGGCTGAAGATGAGTCATCTGTGCTTATAAGAAATGTGTTACTTGGGCTTCCAGATCAGCTGTAGTATAATAAAATAGCAGGAAAAATGTGAAAGTCTTAGTACAGACCCACTACATACAGGTAGGTACATGCTGTCTTGGGCTTTGCAGGTTATTGCAGGTGCTTCTTGCACCTTAATTTCTCTTCTGTACTTAATTTTATCTGACAAGAAAAGAACAGCCAAGAAAAATAGTTTGGGTTGAGAAAGTGGAGAAAGTTTCTAAAATGAATAGGTCACCCAAAAAATGAAAACATGTAATTGTTTACTCACCCTCATGTTGTTCCAAATCTGAATGCTTTCTTTTTACTGTGAAACACAATTTAGTTCTAGGCAGAATGTTAGGGACTGAAGCCTTAGACACTATTCAACTTCATAGCATCTTTTTGTTTTCTTATAATGAAAGCAGATGTTGACTGACACTAACTATTATGCATAACACCTCCCTTTCTGTTCAACTGAAGAAATAAAATCACAGGGGTTTGTAACAAAATGATGACACATAGATGATGACAGAATAATTTTTTGGGGGGTAAATTGTCCCTTTAACAGAGCTCTCACCACAGAGCCAATTTTGAATACTAGAAGTATGATATTACCTACTGATATGGCCTCTGACCGTGGTTACAGGCTGGAACAAACCAACTCCTTACTTTTATTCTCCTCTTTCACATTCTCTGTTGAATACTATGTGGAGGGTTCTGTGAAAGCAGTGACATTCAGGATACAACATAGCATGTGCATCCTGAATGATTTCCATATCATGGAAATGCAAAACAAAACCACTTGGGTGACATGTGGGGGAACAATTCACAGCTGAAAGTGATATTGACCCTTAAAGTCAAGTCAAGTCAAGTCAATTTTATTTGTATAGCGCCTTTCACAACACACATCGTTCAAAAGCAGCTTTACAGAAGATAAGGCATTAACATTTGCGTGTCCTGAGTTGCACTTTAATTACTGTCACTTTATAACTGTCTGCTACCTCAATAACTGCTATGTGCATAGAACACTATCTCATAGTATGTTATGTTTACATTTTTAGAAACTGTCATCTATTTGCACTACTGTGTACTGGTCGGAGCTGCACTGTCTCTCACTGTGCCTATTGTCCTGTTCATTGTCAGAAATTTCTTGTACTGTCCTGTACTAAAAAGTGACTGTGGCAAAGCTACACTATGTAACTTTTTATTAAAAAATAAAACTTCTTGACGAAGAACATTGTTTTGGTTGTGGTTCGGCTCTGCTCCTCTGCACAGATGAATGTGGTTCGAGGCACCGGTGTACACATGGATAAAGGACATCTTATCAAAAGGAATGGACTAATAAATAATTAATTAAAGAAAAAGACGAATATCTGAAAACATGTCATCTCAGCAGATAAGTGCCATACCTTATGCTGTTATTTTTACTCAATTTAAAACATTGATGTTTTGAAATAAATGACATTACACAAGTTAGGCAATGTAAAGTTTGTTAACATTAGACAATAATGATTGCTAGTCTAAAAATTATAGAAAAAATTAGAAAAAATTATAAAAAAAATTATAACTGCAGGACATTCTGGCCAAATAGACCATGGAAGTAACTAATTTATAGATTGTCGTTGTTACACCTAGTGGTCAACATCATTTCAAGACTCACATTTCCTTGGCAAGCTTAGGACTAAATCATTTATTTATGTAAATGATAAAAAAGGCGGTCATATTCAAGTAATAAGCAGATAATGTTTTCTGATGTTTCTCTGTTTTTGCATAGCAACAGTGGCTTTGTCATCCTTGTGGTCCTTTGACTGCTAAAAGACATTTGTTTTCAAAGGTTTTGCAATTATGTCTTATGCTTTGCCTACCAAAAAACATAACAATCTTGTGGGAAAATCAACAACAAGAGCTCTTATTTAGGTTTTTTTTTGACAAAACCGATCTATGCTTTCCCAATTTCTGAACTACTGCTGCACAAGACATGAGCAAATATTATACGGATGAAGCATTTGAATGGGTGTAACGTGAAAGGCACAGCCCATCTGATTTTTGGAAACATTTGAGTATTAATGACATCTCTACTCCCAAATCCTAACCCCTGACCAAAACAGCATTCTTGAATTGAATGAAGGATTTCAATTCAATTCCAGGTCAATTTCTGAATTTGGATTGAATTTGAATTGTAGTAGCAAATAGGATGTAGAATTACTATTCGAATGAAATTCATAGGACTGTTTTCAAATTATTATTTTTTTAATACATTTTATTTTTCAGTATAACATGAAACATGGTATCATATTGGCATATGCATAACATATAAGTTATTTCCATAAATATTATACAGTAAATAATGTTCTTAGATCAACAATGCTGAAAAAAGATTGAAGGATTTATGCAGCTTTTATATTTCAACTACTTAAATTAATTTTAAGTCGAACAAGTAGTCACAGCAGTGAGTTTGATTACTGCATTTATTTGAGTTCAAACTGGTCTACACATAACGATTATGTGGTTCAGACCCATTTACACTCTTCCCAGCATGCACTGGGGTATGAATAAAATGGTTGCATGTTGATGGTTTTGTTGTCACAGTAGGTAACTTGTTTTGCAATGTCAGGATGAGTTTGTTTCTCTAATAAAATTATAATTTTGTTGATTGTTACTCTAGACGTGTTTTATGTACCAAGTATCAAGATCTGTGCTTGCCATTTTAAAAAGCTTTGTGTTGTTGTTGTTGTTTTTCTTTTTTCATTTTTTTTTTCTCATAGCTGTTCATGTGATGAGTAGAAATGGGATATTATTGGTTTAAGACAGCAAGCACATTGCTATCCATTAATACAATAAACTAAATGAATATTTAATATGTATTGCTACTATGTAAAATTTATGGCAGTTAAACATTAAGTTAATTTACTTAATAGAAATTTGTATTTCATTTATTTCGCTATATTTAAAACATTTTCATTTTATGGACCATGGTGGACGAACACTTAATGTCCAGAAATGCTCTAATTTGCCCAGTGTATTAAACAATCAATTTACTCAAAATTTTGAATCTATTTTATCTAGTTATCTGAAAATAATGTGGTGGACCATTTCAGTTGCTGTACAGCAAAAAAGTATATTATAATTTATGATATATGATAATGTTATGATAATTTATTTTAGTTTATAATTATTATTTTTTTTGGTAGAGAGAAATGTTATATCTATACGTAAAATAAAAATATATTCTACTTATTAGAGAATGAATAGGCATACTTTGTCCAATAAATAAATAAATAATGTAATTATTTGTCACAAAAAGTGTCTTGGACTAATAAAATTGTGTAGTGTTACTGTGTTGAATTTCTTTGAATTGCCATTCAGTAAGTTCCACTTCCTATCATTCCAATTCAACATCCTGTGGGGCATGGTAAATTAAATTAAATTAAAATTCCAACTCATGAACTTAAAGGGAAACAATTCTAAAATTCTGAATATTTTGTGGTATGAAATAATAACTACATTGTAGTACTCATCCAGAATACTGCACTTTGGGTTTGAATTTCAGAGAAAAAAGTAGGATTTGAAAAGTATTACATTTGGATATTAAGTCAAAGCAAGTGATTTCCAGGTAGTCATAGAAATAACCTCCTGATGTTACATTATAGAATACATAATTTTATTTTTTCAACAGGCTATTGCTCTATTGATTTCAATGGACCATGTGAAATATTTAAGGAGGTCGAAGAATTCTGTATCTTATGAAGGGGTATCAACAAGGTGTGTCAGTCAAAATGCCATTGGCATCAATAGATTTTTGCAAGATGTCTACTGTACATATTGAAATCACTTGAGAATATACCACCAGGCATATGTTTTCATAACAAAGGTTTGGAATTAAAATTTGAAGTTTAAAACATTTCATATATTATCAAATGAGATCTGGCTACAATGCCTTTTTCTTTAATCCTTGGATACAATCAACGGATTATTTGATACCAAGGACAAGTGTTTCTGTCAATGATACTCAAGAGTATCATGAACCTTTCCCTGCAAAGTGGACATCTTGTGAAGAACAAGGGGTATTGAAAAAATGAGTGGCCCTCAGAGGAGCCAAAATATCAGGCTGGACCATATCTATCTAACAAGACAATGACTGAGGCCAATTAGGGCAGCATGAGGGCTTTGGACATAACAAGATTCCTGGGTCTGAAGAAGTGTAAGTAGCCTTGAAGTGAAAACCTATCAGACATATTTTCACTGTCTGTTGGAGGGAAAGCTCAAATATAGGATCAATCTCGCTTGCAGACTAAATCAGATTTCCCTTGGTGTGAACAAGGATTGAAAATGGTGCTACCTGGCTTAACGTTAACATTGATTGGTGTCGTACATGTACAGATACTTGGACCCTATGTAACAAAGAAAACTTTTGGAGCGGCAATGCAAGTTTAAAGCTACACTATGTAACTTTTGGCCCTCTAGCAGTTGAAGCATAGAACTGAAAGTGACTTGTGGAGTAACACTATTTTGGTAATTACGTGAGCTGGGCTTTGGCTCTGCTCTTCTGCACGAATGAATCTGATAGTTTGAGGAGTACTGGTGTAACCGTGGTTACAGGTGATCAGTTTATCAGAGTGAATGTCACTAACGATAACAAAACTCACCCACTCCCATTTAAAACAAAATTTAAAAAAAATAACGTAAAAATATGTCTATTTAGCAGGTAAGTAGCTTACATTCCACTGTTGTTTTGTCTCATTGAAACAATTGTTTCAAAATAAATAACAAAAGTTAGGCAATGCTGCCATTAGATAATGATTGCAAGTCATATCAGATAAAGTCAAATGGTGAAAACTGTTACAACTTAGCTAGCAGGCAAATAGACTAAGGTATTAACTCGTTTAGAGATTGTGTTGTTACCAGAATAAAGTTATTTTTTTCCCCATTGTCCTTCCTCTAAAATGAAATCAAACATTGCAGTACCACAATACATAATACAATGCCCCATTAGAGAGGCTAACTCTGTCTAATGATCTACCTCACTAAGAGAACAACCTGGCTTACTATCAGTCCAGTAAAATGTCTTACCTGAGTTGTCGCCACCTCTGAAAAAGCCAAGCTGATGTTGTTTTGTGTTTTATTGTTACAGGCTCTGTCACTTTCCCTTTTTGCTTGTAGACACTTTTGGCTCTAAGTTTCTTTGTTTTGAAAACAGGTGAAACCCAGAGGGTTGCCATTTTGAATAATCCATGGTCAATGTTGCTCATGTGTTGTGGCTACAAGCTTTCAGCTTTAAAATACTAGCACACCTGTCACAGCACATTTACACATGCCGTAGTAGCTCCGGACCATCTTTTCTTTATTTATGGATGTGACATAAATACGCACGGATGACTGATGGAAGTATGCAATTTCCCGGGGTATCGAAGGTAAGGCAAAAACAAGCTTTGGAAGACGGATTGTTGGTGTACTTGCTCATTAATTACATTTACTTAATTTCTAACAAAAAATCTTACATACATAGTGTAAAGCTTTGGGGCAACATATTGTTATGCTGCATTACAAAATGTGCACAATAACTTTGACCACAGCAATCAACTGGGTTGTGCATGTGTATTTAAAGGCTTTAAATTATGTAATCTACAAACAATATGTGATCTCAAGTCTGTAAGGTGGGTTTTTCAACTACAGTAGTTCAAGCTGTTGGAATGCCGATGTGACTGAAGAAATGTTAACAGTAAGATGGAATAAAACAGTGCATTTCTTATCTTTTACCACCTTCTGATATTTATTACAATGATGGAAATAAGCACAGATAGAATAATTAATAATGTGGGAGAGCATTGTTTAGAACCCCACTATGACCTTGTTATGCAGTATGGAGCTCTTGAAAGTATATACTTTATAATTTAAACAGTTCTAGAAACTAGACATTATGATTATGTTGAAAATGTTTAATTACAGTAAAGTCTTACAAGGTTACATCAGATGGTTGCAATTTAGATTAAATAGTTACAAATTGGATATAAGAAATATGTAGATGAAAACCAGAATGCATAATACCTTAGTGAGAGAGAATGGAGAATAGAAAGAGAGAGGGTAGAGTCTATGGCCTGTAACTCAGTCACCCAAGAGCAGAGCCCAGATAGAAGAGAGAAGAGAAAAAGCCCAGAGCATTAGTTAAAATCATGTTTTATCCTCTCCTTGACCATGTGACCATAAGCAGACCAGATACATTCAAAATAACCAATCACCAGACCAGCTTTAACCTCCCATGTATTCTAATGTGACCATTTGCAAAGACCAAATACTCAAACACCTCAGCCAATAAGCTGACAGATCACTATCAGCACCTTCTTGGAATGCAAGACGTAGTCTGTTTTTACTAAGGAATAAAGGCCAAAGTAAACTTGGCACGTTCATGTTGCTGATTGCTGATTGCTGATTGGGGGGCAGTGGTGGCTCAGTGGTTGAGGCTCAGGGTTACTGACCAGAAGGTCAGGGGTTCAAGCCCCAGCACCACCAAGATGCCACTGTTGGGCCCTTGAGCAAGGCCCTTAACTCCAGGTTGCTCCAGGGGGATTGTCCCTGTAATAAGTGCACTGTAAGTCGCTTTGGATAAAAGCGTCTGCCAAATGCGTAAATGTAAATATGATTGCTCTGTGCACAGCATAGATTCTTTCATCTGAAGTCTGAGTCAGGTTTGAAGTCTTTAAACTGGATTCGGAGTCAAGTCTGGAGTCTTTAACACTGGAGTCCGAGTCAAGTCTTGAGTCTATATATATATGTATATAGAGTGGTGGTGTAGGCAAGGCAAGGCAAGTTTATTTACATAGCACATTTCATACACAATGGTAATTCAAAGTGCTTTACATAGAAGAGATTAAAATAAGAATAAAACAATAAAAAATAATAATAATAATAATAATGCATTTTATTTAATGGCGCCTTTCATAACACCCAAGGTCACCTCACAAGCAATATACAGGTCACTGCATAGGACAATACACACAACAAACAAGCCACATACAGATAAAGTGCATTAAAAACTCAATACAAAATGTTATAAGAAAGCTTGTATAAAAAGATATGTCTTAAGACGCGTTTTAAAAGTCAACAAGCAGTCGCTATTGCGAATATCAAGGGGAAGAGAGTTCCATAGGCGGGGGACAGCATAACTAAAGGATCTGGTGTTACGTCCCTGTAAAAGGGGTAATAGAAATTATAACACGGACACGATGTAGCTTCAGTCAAGTCCAATGTTGTAATGCGTTTACCATGAACAGCATAATAACATGTTTACACAGTATCACAATTAATCATGTAATTTTCCCTTTTCACAACATAATAATGTCATTCTAAGAAACTACACCATTAGGAAAAATATCAGCTGGTCAGTTATAACTCCCTATTACTAAAATACCTGAGTTACCCTTTAAAGTGAGTACATCAAAATATGTTTACAGCATCTTAAAACAGCATTGGCAAAAAACCTTGAAACAGTACTTTTAATAAACAGATTATTTAAACAAAATAGATTTAACTTACCCTGAAAAGTGTTTAGAAAATTAAACAGCACAATAGAAAATTTTTCAGTAATGCTAAATACTGCTGTTTTATGGTTATTATTAATTCAGAATACACTTAATATTTTAACTTCAGTAGTAGTGTTGCACTTAAACATAAAAAGTATCTTGCCTCTTCACATTAAACACTAATTTTTCTTAAACTTTAACACTAGCACGTTTACCTTATCCTTATGATATAAAACAAATACACAGAGAAATTGGCGGCACCAGCAGTGTTACATTACCACCATGCTTTAACCTCGGTCCACATGACAAAGCTAGGATACAGGCTACACTGGAGCAATACTTCACGTTTAGCCTGCTAAATGCACATACCTAAATTACTACAATCATTAACATTTACTCCTCACATGTTCCTTACAGTATTAAACACATATATAAATCGTTTGAACATAATACAACCCTCGTTTTTACCTGTAAAAGGGGTAATAGAAATTATAACACGGACACGATGTAGCTTCAGTCAAGTCCAATGTTGTAATGGACGAACGTAAGCCACGCGTTCCGTACACAGGTTGAACGAGGCATTAGCAATCGCACACAGATCCTCCAATCGCAAACTGGTACTTAAACTTACAGCAAAAGAAAGTTAAACTTATGTAAACAAGCAAACACTGCATATTGTAATTTAAAGTGCATTTCCCCAAAATGTTATAGAGATTAACAAGACAGCATTTTATAAACAGATCGTCTTTTTTTCCTATTAATTGTATTTCAAAAGAATTGAATGATCAGTTTCTTAACCAAACATAAAGCATTTTAACTTAACAGTTTTTACTTTACCCTTTTTATGGACAATTTTAAGTATCTTTTAACTTATATCAAACCATTCAATGTATCAGTATTACATCATTTTTATCATCCTTACACTGGCACCCATGGTAGTTAGTCGAATCCTTGGTAACACAAGAGAAATTGAAGATGAAGATCTGAGAGCACGTGAAGGAGTGTAAACATGGAGAAGTTGTGTAAGGTATTGGGGTGCAAGATTATGAAGTGCCTTATAAGTAAGTAGCAGGATCTTGAATTCAATTCTATACTTTACTGGAAGCCAGTGTAATTGCTGAAGAACTGGAGAAATGTGCTTAGTAGAAGGTATTCTAGATAGAACACGAGCTGCAGAATTCTGAACCAACTGAAGCTTATGTAGCAATTTAGAGGAAACACCTGTGAAAAGAGCATTACAGTAGTCTATACGTGAAGTGACCAGTATGTGAATAAGAACAGCAGTATTATTATTTGAAAGAAAGGGACGGAGATGGTTAATATTACGCAAGTGGAAGTATGCAATCCGCGTGATATTATTAATTTGAGCTTCAAAGGATAGTGTGCTATCCATGATGACACCCAAACTTTTTTTATTCCTGTGAAGAAGGACAGATTGCAGTATTGTCAATGTACAAAGAAAGACCGTTCGATTTAGACAAAACAGATTTAGTGCCAACAAGCAAAGCCTCAGTTTTGTTGCCATTTACATTCAAGAAGTTAGCTGAAAGCCAATCTTTAATTTCAGCTAAACAGCTGGACAAGAATGGTGGTGGAAATGAACCAGTGGGTTTGGCAGACAGGTAAAGTTGGGTGTCATCCGCATAACAGTGGAAATTAATCCCATATTTCCTCAAAATATAACCAAGAGGGAGCATATAAATAATGAAAAGAAGCGGGCCCAAGACAGAACCCTGGGGAACACCAGTGGTGACTGTAGATGTTCTTGATCGAAAACCTTTTAATTGAATACGCTGACTGCGTCCAGATAGATATGACCTAAACCAAGACAGTGCAGTGCCAGTAATACCAATAGAAGTTAATCTGTCAAGAAGTATCTTATGTGAGACAGTATCAAAGGCAGCGCTCAAGTCTAGAAGGACAAGTATTGATAAAAGCCCAGAGTCAGCTGCCAACAATAGATCACTGGTTATTCTGACAAGAGCAGTCTCAGTGCTATGGTGGGGACGAAATCCAGATTGAAATTGTTCATACAAGTTGTTATTAGAAAGATGTTCATGAATTTGAATTGCAATACACTTTTCCACTACCTTAGAGATAAATGGTAAATTTGAAATTGGACGAAAATTATCAAAATTAAATGGATCACCCCCAGGTTTCTTAAGTGTGGGAGTAATAATAGCAGATTTAAGATGTGGAGATACAGAACCAGAAATAAGTGAAGCATGAACAATTTTAGTAATCAATGGCGACAGGGCTGGTCAACAAGCTTTCACTAAAGGAGTAGGTAGAGGGTCTAACTGACAAGTCGAAGATTTAGATTTACCTATCAGACCCACTATCTCTGAAGTAGTTGGTAGTGTAAAGTTAGAGAAAACAGAGTGTGGAGGTGTGTGAGTGATAGATTGACAAAAGTCATTGTGAAGAGTAGCATTAAGTAGGCCTAATTGCTGATTTACATTTCCAACCTTAGATGCAAAATAAGAATAATTGAAACATTGTAGAATATAAATAAAATAAAATACAGTACAAACAGTTGGACACAGTGGCACAGTGCTCATTCAGTAAATGCACAGCTAAACAGATGTGTTTTGAGTCTGGATTTGACTGTGACTACTGTAGGAGCACATCTGATCTCTTCTGGACGCTGGTTCCAGCTGCGGCTGGCATAATAGCTAAAAGCAGACTCTCCTTGCTTAGAGTGAACCCTTGGTATTTCTAGCTGATGTGATCCTAATGATCTGAGTGATCTGTTGGGTTTATATTCAGTGAGCATATCTGCAATATATTGAGGTCCTAGCCCATTGAGTGATTTATATACCAATAATAATACTTATTGTATTGTATTGTAGTGGTCTAAAGCACATAACTGGTAATATGGTAATCAGAAGGTTGCTGGTTCGATCCCCACAGCCACCACCATTGTGTCCTTGAGCAAGGCACTTAACTCCAGGTTGCTCTGGGGGGATTGTCCCTGTATTAAGGGCTCTGTAAGTCGCTTTGGATAAAATGCATAAATGTAAATGTAAAATATATATTTATTTATTATATATACTTATTATAAATGTATGTGTAATAAGATTCATTCGTAGAGGAGTGAAAGGACGAAGCGGGAGGCAACGGATCCAACTCAAAAATGTATTTTATTTTCACAATTTACAGAAAATGTGACACTCGACGACACACACACACACACACACACACACACACACACACACACACACACACACACACATGCAGGCTTGGCACTCTCTCCCTCTCTGGAGTTTTGGGCAGACTGGGGTTCTGGGATTTTCTCCCTGCCTCTCACTGTGAACATAGAAATCACGATTAGCAGCAATTCATCTTAGGTGAAAACTCTTACTGCTTCCTCTCTCCCCAGATGAAATCCCGGCCTCCCCCCCCCCCCCCCCCTTTTTTAGAGAGGAAGTCTGCGACAGCCATCTATGCCCCCAGCCTTTGGACCACCTCAAACTTAAATGGCTGGAGTGCCAGATACCAAAGGGTGATCCGGGTGTTGGCATCCTTCATGTAGTGGAGCCATTGAAGCAGGCATGGAAACAGAGGGTTAATGCCAGTCCCAGCAATCAGTAGCCTAGAGTGAGGACCACCCACTTGTTGACCAAACACTCATTCTCTATGGTGCTGTACTTCGTCTCTCTCATAGAGAGTTTCCAACTAATGTACAGCACCAGGCGCTCCTCCTCCTCCACCATCTGGGACAGTACAGCACCCAGCCCTCTGTCCGATGCGTCCATCTGCAAAAAAAAATGGAGTGAGAACTTAGGGGAATGCAGGAGAGGCCCACCACAATGTGCAGCTTTTACCTGCATGAAAGATTGTTGTCATGGCTCCATCCAATGCACCGGGTCTGGAGCTCCATTTTTACCAGGCACTGCTCGTGGCCATGACCCAGCTCCCTGCAACTCCAGCAGACCGGCCCAAGCCTCCTGCCCACACTCGTGGCCATAAGCTCCTTCACCTGGGATGAAGAGTGGAGAGTGAAAGGGTTAGGTGGAGCTGTAGACCCCCAAGCCTGAGAGGTCAGTCTTTGGGGAATGTTTCTGGGGAAACGGAACAGCACGAAGGAGGGAGGGGTGGAGAGAGAATCGGGGAGGTGACATTAGTGGAAGGAAAGGCAGGGGGTTTGTCTGCTCCTGGATACGCTGCCAGATTGTCCTCTGCCAGCTGGACCACTTCATACAGCGACGCCAGTTGGTGGCACTGGACCCACTTGGCCATCCATTTCGGCATCCAGGAGACAAACTGCTCCAGCAACACCAAGTTGACGGCATCATTGGCATCGCTGTCCTCCTTGGCCATCGTCCACTGGCTGCAGGAGTCAAAGAGCTGCTGGGCGAAGGCAAATGGGCGGCAAACCTGACTCAGTATTAAGGATTGGAACCACTGCCGTTGTTCTTCAAGGTTAAAGCAGACCCACTGCAGGATGGTCTTTTTCAGCTCTGTGTAATCCAGGAATTTGGTGACCAGAAGCTGTTCTGCTGTGATCTGCGCTTACCCGGTCATCAGTAATAGCAGATGCAACACCTACTGGCCCTGTGGTCATTTCATCACTCAATGAGCTCCAGATATGCTTTTGGGTCATCTTGGGGGCCCATCTTGGTAAGAAATTCATGGGGGTGCACTGCTCCTGGGGTCACCCTCCTAGGAAACCAATCTCTGCACCACCCTCCAATCTTCTTAATGAGCCCGAAGGAGCACCTCAAAACACTGGTGCTGATCATTTCTGAGTTCCATGAGGGC
Organism: Xyrauchen texanus; assembly: GCF_025860055.1. NCBI lineage: Eukaryota > Metazoa > Chordata > Actinopteri > Cypriniformes > Catostomidae > Xyrauchen > Xyrauchen texanus. The sequence goes on along the minus strand of NC_068298.1, from coordinate 13,933,875 downwards.
CTGGTGTTGGCCATAGTGGATGCTGGCAAGGGACTGGAAGGCTCCATGACAGCATATTATCTTCCTCTGAATCCCAGGTTACGGCACCAGTGTAATAAGGTTTGTTCATGGAGGAGGGAAAGGAGGAAGCGGGAGGTGACGCATCCAACTCAAAAAGGTATTTTATTTTCACAATTTACAGTAATTTCACACTCGACACTGCAGGCTGCACTGTCACACACACACACGCACAAACACACACACACATGCAGGCTCGGGCTCTCTCTCCCCCTCTGGGGTTTTGATCAGCCATTTATCTTCCCTCCTCTAACTGTGACCATAGAAATCACAATTAGCAGCAATTCATTTCAGGTGAAAACCCTTACCGCTTCCTCTCTCCCCAGATGGATGCTCGACCACGCCCTTGCATCGACAGTATGATCTTTGAAAAATGTGGGATACTAATAGGATTTTACCTGAACTTGTAAAAAATTATTTTATTTATGATTTCACAGACTTAATTAGCTTATCGTTTTTTACATGGTTAGTCCATGCAGGTGAGGGGCCAGAATTAGAATGGTTCACAAAGACTTCACAAAGACTCCATGGAAATAATGGCAAGAGGAAGAATTACCCTGCCCGGAGGACCAGACTGAGGGCTCGTCGGCGACCTCATGGTGGCCGAGCTTGTCATGGAGCCCGGCCAGGCACAGCCCAGAAGCAATGTGACACCCCCCTCTACATCCCTTGGGCCTACCACCCATTGGAGTTAACCCCGGTGGAAGAGAGTCACCTCCCTACGCCTATGGGTTGTGGGGGGATAACTCTGACTGTTGTCTGTGCATATGCACTGAACAGCAGTTCAGAGTATTCGGCCTTCTTGGAGACCCTAAATGGAGTCCTGAATAGGGCCCCAGTTAGGGACTCCATAGTGATGCTGGGTGACTTCAACACGCACGTGGGAAATGACAGGGACACCTGGAGAGGCGTGATTGGGAGGAACGGATTCCCCGATCTGAACCCGAGTGGATGTTTGTTGTTAGACTTCTGTGCTTGTCATGGAATATCTATAACAAACACCATGTTTGAACATAAGGGTGCTCATAAGTGTACATGGTACAAGAGCACCCTAGGTCGAAAGTCAATGATTGATTTTGTAATTGTGTCGTCGGATCTGAGGCCATAATATTTGGACGAGTGGGTGAAGAGAGGTGTGGAGCTGTCAACCGATAACCATCTGGTAGTGAGTTGGGTCAGGGGGTAGGGAAAGACTCTGGACTGGCCTGGGAAGCCCAAGCGAGTTGTGCGGTTGAACTGGAAACGTTTGGAAGAGGCCCCTGTCTGCAAGATCTTCAACTCGGTCTGCACCAAAGTGCTTCTGGAAAATCGTCCGCCACCTTAGGAGAGTATACAGAAGAGTATACTCACAAAGGCAATGGAGTCAACCATGTCCGTAACATCCAAAACGAAGTGTACCTGGGCCTTAAGGATTGTAACACAGAATGAATTTCTTTGTCCATTTATTAGGTTTTGCATCTCTGAAAAAAAGACTAACTGGATTCTCACATACATCTTTCTTATTAGACTTTGTGTAATGACTAGGATTGTCTACTTACATGAGTGCAGTAATACTTTCATATATCTTAACAGTCTGTAATGTTTTCACGTGAAACAGAAACATTCTATTTTGGAAGAGACTGAAAATTTTTGAATTTATATATTTGCACTTAGCCCCTTTAATATTTAGTCAAGGATGTGCTGCTGTATTCTGATAAAGTAGTGGTCGTCACCCAAAGGGGCCTCATGTATTTCTTTATTAACAAATTAAGTAATGAAACTCTTTGTGTATGGAAGAGAAGTGGTGCTATTGGGGTAACTCTAATTGATTATTTTTTTTGAGTCATTTGTCAGCCTGAGGTTTCCCCTGTTTATTCACCTGCAGAGGCCTATATAAATAGTCAAAGCTTTTGTATTCTACACCTGAATCTATCATGCTCTGTGCATTCATTTAAACCATTGACTCATTACCATCACATTTTCTTTCTTATTATTATTATTAGCTGTTCCTGTTGCTGACGGCATGCTGCACTAGTGTTTGTAGCTTGCTAACCTGCTTAGCATTGCTTATTCTTATATGTTCAACATTTTATCCTTTGACATTTTACTGTGTGCTTTGGGTTTTTCCACTTTTATCTCTGTATGTATTATACCACGCACACCCGTTTCTCTAATTTTTCAATTTTTTTCTGCCTTTTCCGCTTGTCTACATCTCACGATAAGTCATGGCATCCGCTCATGATATTTCTTCCAGCATTTCATGCCACATGTTTACTATAGCTTCTTCTGTCAGCAGTGAGGGATTCACATGTGATAAATGTAAGGAATTCGTCAGGCTGACAGAGAAGTTTAATGAGATAGAGACACGCAGGTCAGTGAGAAAAAGAAGCTGGTAGATACCGTTTCAGATGTGGGTAGAACAGCGAGCGACAAACATACTTTGGTTCCAGCTCTAGAGCTCCCACAGCAGGGCAATTGGGTGACGTCAGTGTGGCATACTCATTCAGCAAAGCGACAATTCTTTCCTGTACCTGTTAGGGTTTCCAATCAATTCTACCCACTCAGTGATGCTCCCACTGAGAATCATGTTGAAAGAGCCCTAATAATAAGTGATTCTAATGTAAGGTTTGTGGAAATTAAGACTCTAGCCAACATTGTTAAATGTATTTCGGGGGCTCGGGCATATGACATCAAATCAAATTTACAAGCTAATGCTAAATGTAGTTTTTCTAAAATTGTTATTCTTGTAGGCACTAATGATGTCTGGGTTCACCAGTCGGAGATCCATAGAGATAATGTTAAAGAGGTTTTTGAAATTGCTAAAATTATGTCAGACACTATAATATGCTCAGTCCCCTCCCTACTCGTCGTGGTGATGAGGTTTATAGTAGATTCATGTTACTGAATGGCTGGATTTCTTAGAATAGCATAGGATTAATAAACAATTGGAATAGTTTTTGGAGTAGACCTGACCTGCTAAAGAGAGACAGACTCCATCCCTCCAGGGAAGGTGCTGCTCTCCTCTCTAGTAATTTGGCTCATAGTCTTAATAATGATAGGTCAGGAAGCAAACTAGTTAATCCAAACATCTGCTAGCTGCCTGGAGATGTCACACAGGTCACATAAACACCAACATATAGAGACAGTATCACCTAGAAATCACATAGAGTCTGTGTCTGTTCCCAGAACTACCAAACACAAAACTCTCACTAAATAATTGTGAAAAAAATGTAGTGAGCTAATTATCTCAGTCGGACATAACAAATATCTAGGACTGCTTGACCTCATATGATTACCGTTCCTGTACTATTCCGGTCAACAATTTCTTGTCCTTGGCTGTCTTGCTGTCCTGCTGTCACTATACTATTGGCTGTTGTTTGTTCCTTGTTCTATGAAAGGTATAAATATTATGCTTGCTGTAATAAACTTTGAGTAGATTGAATATAGACACTGTGTGTGTTGTTGTTCCTTCTACTTCCTCCGCGAAGTCTTCAGAAACACGGACTCCCGACTGCATGCACTGAAAGGGACCGAGGAATTCTTGATGGCAGAAGACTTGTATTCTAGACTACATCGAGATCCAAGTTTATTCCTAACAAAAACTTATAAAAAAAAACATGTATCCAATACCAACTAAGCTCTTAAAAGAGGAATTCCAAGTAATCTCATAACCTCTTCTTAATATTATTAACTTCTTGCTATCCTTAGGACATGTCCCAAGAAACTTTAAAATGGCAGTTATCAAACTGCTTATTAAGAAATTTCCTTCTACTCAATTCAGTCAAAACAGAGCTACTAATGATTGGACCAAAAACCTCTAAAAATATAGCATTTGACTCTCAATGGATGCACTGTTATGTTGTCTTCTTCTGAAAAGAACATAGGTGTTATATTTGACACCAATCTGTCCTTTGAAAATCAAATTTCCAGTGTTCGTAGAACAGCATTCTTCCACCAGAGAAATATTGCTAAATTATGACACGTGCTCTCTTTTGCTGATGCCGAAAAATATATTATCTTTTCTTTTTAAAACACTGAATGTTAACACTTACTTCATTTACAAATGACTTGCACTGCACACAAATAACTAATATTGGCATTATTTTCAAAGACTTATGTGTTATTATTGCAATTTTTAAGCTATTGGACATACAGATTCAACTTGACACTGGTCAACTTCTCATTTAGCTCTGCCTATGCCAGCACTTATCATCATATTAGTGTTCTCTCCCAAAACCTGTGCATGAGTTTTCATAAGGACTGGAAACATACCTGTTCTGGTTTTGCTCATTTTTATGTTTTATGTTTCACATCAGAATATTAGCTGTTTGCCCATTTCACCCTTTTGATACATATGAACCTGCAGACATTATTTGTCCTTTCCAAAACCTGTTAAATTTAATTTTTTATTTTTTTATTCTGGGCTCATAGTGCCCTGTTGAGAATTTTTTTATATTTGTAAAAAAGCAATGTTGCAACATTGAATTGGCAGATTTGTTATTAATGATATGTTTGTGCCAATAATAAGTAATTTGTTTAATAACATAGTGTGTCTAAGTGAATTTCTTATACTGAAAGTGCCATTTACAGCAGCCGGTGACCTGTTTTCTATACTGATGGAAAGTGCAAATTGATTTAATTACTCCATGGCTGATACACTTTATTCTCAAGGGGGGCAATGAATGCCACTCTGAAGTATGCCGGTACTTTGGTAATTTAGCAAATATAAACAAATTGACAATCTTATAATTAGTTTCTAGAGATGACTGCAGAAACTACATTCCATATATAGATAAGATTCTGGAGAGCCTATACTTACTATGTTCTTGTAACTCCAGAAGTAGAGTATTATGCTAGCAACAGCAAGATTATGGGTTTGATTTACCATTCAGTCATACTGAAAAATATTGTAGCATAAATACACTGTGACTCACTTTGGATAAATGGTTTCACCTCTTAGTAATGTCCGACCATCATTTTTCAAGTTACAGTATGCTATTTTTTAGTCACATATATAAATATAAGAGTTGTCTCACGCTATCAGCACTCAGACGATTCACTGTTTGCATAACTCTGCTAAATGTTGCTACTAGCCCAAGTGTAAGAGCAATGCAGATGTGTAAAAGAGAAATGTACGTCTTTTAATTTGTCCCTGTGACATTAAAGATATTAGCCAGCAGGTGGCAAAAAATACATTTTTAATGTGTTGTGAGCCAGTTACATTTGACGTGCATTGAGTCAGTGCACTCCATGATTGATCAGACTACTATTACACTTCTACAGCTGGGAAGTACAGTTAAACAAACAGCTTCAGTATTTAGACTTATCACAGAGAGACTCAACAGACAGAGTAATCAAAAACATACTCAAGGTGCTTTACCAGTGTTTCCACATTGGAAGGAGAAATATTCAACATGTCATAGGAGAGAATGTTGTTTTTATAGTGAATTACTCTTGTGAAATACTCAAGGATGACAATGAACATATTTGGGAGCTTAATACAGTTCCATTCACACACAGGTCTGGTAATTTATGAGAGTGACAACCACATTCTATTACTGAAATGACACCCACAAATTTTCAGGCCTCACAAAATTGTTGGCAAACCTGTGCTGTGTGAACGGAACCATACTGGACAACTATAGTTGTCTGTCACATCACGTAATGTGGGAGACATGCGGCACTGCACGCACGTGTGTCTTGTGTGTTTCAAGTGGGGTTTCATTAACTCACAGAGACAGAGAAATGAGCTGTGGGTCATCCGAACATTCAGCCGCTGTTTTCCACTGGAGTTGCTCGCCAGTGTGAGCTGCGCGACACAAATGCTGTGCTCTGCACTCAGTTAAAAAGCATTTAAGCTTTTTTATGTTAATTTTTAATTGATGGATGTACTCGCTCCTTGATTTGACTCGTTAATTTAATGTGGAGTCAATTGAGATAAGACATGCTGGTATTTGGGACGTCGTCATCTTTACTGACTGTCACTATGGATACAGCTGTTAGAATACGGGCTTGTACAATATTAACAATCTACTAATTGGCAATTATAGATTATAATTGGAGCACCGCCCCTTTAGGTGTGCATCAGGTCATAAGTGGGTGCTCAAGAATAATTTCTTCAGATTTTCTGACTGAGGAACAGAGGGCATTACTCTTTCCTCAAATACTGAAGTAGTAGTGCCACCAGCTTTCGCAATGTCTCATTCCTTTCATCTCAGGGAACTGAGATTACATGTGTAACTGTAGACGTTTACTTTCGATTTAGTCCACTCAACATTGATATGGGGAACAGAAACCCATCCCGCCGCACAATGTGATGTCACATTTCCAGTGGTAAAACACATAAATACGGATATGTGTAAAGAGTGACAGGCCTGCAGGCTGATGACTTATAGATATGCCTTAAGAGTATAACGAATAACCCCACATGGGTAACACCAGATGGGGGCTATTATAGTATTGGAATCTATATAGGTCACACAGTGTGATTTTAACCCTTTCGCAACCCTGGTTGGAAAAGTAGATTTTATTTTTATATGGAGTTCTTGAGGCCTTGAGGCATACCTGGATGTATTAAAAGTGCTCTAAACAGAGAGGACTTATGAAGCGATGTCCCTGTGACATTAAAGGAAAAAGACAACTGGTCAAAATAACGAAAAAGATGCAATGTTTTCGGACCTCAAATAATGCAAAGAAAACAAGTTCATATTCATTTTTAAACAACAAAATATTAAAGTTTTAACTTAGGAAGAATTCAGAAATCAATATTTGTTGGAATACTCCTGATTTTCATATGTCTTGGCATGCTCTCCACCAGTTTTTTTACATTGCTTTTGGGTGACTTTATGGTGCTCCTGGCACAGACATGGAAGCAGCTTGGCTTTGTTATGGCTTTTGTCCATCCATCTTCCTCTTGATCACATTCCAGAGGTTGTCAATGGGGTTCAGGTCTGGAGATTGGGCTGGCCATGACAGGGTCTTGATCCGGTGGTCCTCCATCACACCTTGATTGACCTGGCTGTGTGGCGCTTGAGGCTGAATCGTTCCTCAGGACGAGGATGATCCTAGTGTGTAATGTCTGGAGACACATGCCCTCGCAGTGAGGGCAGTCGGTCTCCATGAGAGCTGCTTCTGCATGGGCATGGCCCTGTGAACACAGCTCTCATGCTCGTCTGATGGCAGGATGTTTTGTTCGCATGAGGAAAACTTGTGGAACAAAATCTTTAAGACAAGCTGTGCACAACCGTCTCTTTTTGTGAAAGCCCAGAGGCTTATATATATATATATATATATATTGTATATTAAAGGATACAGTATCTCCAGCCAGAGAGCTGTGGGAGGTGGGTTGTATCTCGCTGAAGAGCCACATTGTTCAACGAAGAGTATTTGAAGAGAAGATCCCGTTCACGAAGAGCGTCATTGATGGCGAGGTGGAGAAATCTTTACTGGAACACAAAGGGGAGCTGTAAGCCTTCTCGCTGAAGGTTCTAGGAGCACAGGTGACAAGCAGAATGCACATATCTGTGAGCTGTGTGCAACTCTCTCTCCCTCGAACTGGTGCCTACACACAAAAACTAGACTAATCCGGAGGTCCAGAGACATTGTGATAATTTCCTGTAATCAACACTTTTACCTATAACCTCTGACACAATCACAAAACCTAATCTGCTAAAGTGCCTAGAACACTCATTCAAGGTTTAACCTAATCATAATCCTGACAATTATGTGTTTCATAATGTGTAGTGTAATATTTGTTTAAAACAAAAAAAATGTCTCGGTTACTGTCATAACCTCCTTTCCCTGTCAGGGGACGTTCCCCTTCTGTCACTCACTCGATGTTGTGTTGATGTAGTGACACAAGGGTTCGCTATCTAAAAACGCCACACCACTGTACGTGTTACATGGACTGCTGATGCAGGTGCAAACAAGCTGTTGCGTGCAAAAATAGCAGGTGCATCAGACTGCACGTAATCTTCCCCAACGCCCTAAGAGACATCATAGAGTTCCCCACATCCCTGCAGCAGGCCGTTCCAGCTTTGTAGGGACGACCTCTAAACTCATCACCAGTCACCATGAAGGCGGAGTGTCTGTGTTCATGGGGGCCCAACTGCAAGTGCTCGGTGTCTGATCGCTGTGAGAACGGCGGTTGTTGGCACCGGCTAAATGACCCATGGAGTGAGGAAACTCCAAGTTCCCTCCAAGTTTCTCTGTTCATTTTACTCACCAACCTGTTTCATATATGTATGTGTTAGATTAGTTTTATGTTTAGATTATCAATAAAGTCTTGTTTGTATTCAAAGATAAAAAGACTGTGGTATATTTTAATAAATAATCTTGTCACTTGATTTTTTCAAAGATCTGACCACAAAAGCTATATCTAAAATATGTGTGATATTAATTTCAACAATCCATGAAAATAATATTACTCCAATAAGTGAATTAATCATAATTATCTTATTAAAGCTAATTCCTTACAAAAGAAATCGTGAGCAGATACAACGAGACATTGTATTACGATTGTAATGGTGGAGAATTGTATTTGTGAAAAGAGAGCAGAGAGCAGTGTATTTGATTGATAACAATCAACGCATGCGTTTATCAGTGCAGCAAGACACGATGAACTGCCTAAACATGCTTTCAAACACTGACAATCTAAATATAATCATTACTGTACATACACCACAGAATATGAGGAAACAATGGAGGACTCCTCTAAGATACTGTGTAATAATGATAGTAGGCTTTTTTTTTTTTACCACATTGCTTTACTTAATTATTATGAATGGAAAACTGGTTGTTGCGCACTTTTGATTTTTTTTTTACTGGACCAGTCGCACCTAGTATTGACTCAGTTTGGTACCCATGAGCAGTTTGTAGGCTGCTTTGAAACTCTCATATGTGTGCTGTATGTCTCCATGTGCTGTAAAGAATGCAATTTATTTTACAGGATCATAATGGTTTTTGGCTGTCTGTCCTGTAAAGATACAATTCCATTCGCAAAATGTTCCAAAATTTGAACATTTTCCTGACACGCTCACCCGTATGAGCACTTGTTTATGTGGACACTATTCAAGAAGACTTACAAAACTTGCTCTCCTAAACCGCTCTTTCGTATGAATCATTTGAAATCTGATTCATTGAAGTGAATTGGTTCGTTTGAACGATTCATGTTTATTAAGCTCTCGTAAAGCCCTCTCCCTTTCATAGCAATTTGGGAAGCAAAGCATTTGGAAGTTCATTTAATTTTAGTGATTTCATTTGTTCAGAGGATTCATGAACATGAAATGTATTAAAGAACAATTCATTTGAGTTTCACGCAGAATACCCTACGCATTATTTCAAGTCTTCTAATTTTTTGCTGACTATTTTGTTAAATGCTGCTGTTTATCAATGTTTACGATTAATTCATTTACATAAATGTGTTCACATTTATTTACACTAGTGTATCTGTTGAAATGCTGTTTAATACTGATAATTAAACAGCAATGAAGGTGATACTTTAGTGTAGTTATGCCCTATTGTTAATAGCTTTTTGTGTAGTAACTATTAGGCTATTTAAAATGGTACCTTCATCTCAAAATCGCTCAGAAACAAAATCAGAAAATAATGTTGAATTTATACATAATACAATTATTGATATTATTGTTTGAATTAATTATATATATACTTTTTATGTTCATTTCCATGAACTGTAACTTATTTTCTAAATAAAATGTCCACCTGCGACTCAGCTTTACATATTGTATACTGAACAATTTTTATTTAATTATTTATTTTTATAGGAAGAGTACAAAAAAAAGAAAAACAAACAAAAAAACAACAACACCCCAAAAAAAACATTGTACATAGAGATTATAGCACATGCTAATTTGCATCTCAGGTCCATAGACAAGAATATATCAGCTCTGTAGGTCCAAATATCACAAAGGTATTATAAAAGTAATCCATACTCCAGTGGTTTAATCCATGTCTTCTGAAGTGACCCAATCGGTTTTGGGTGAGAACAAACCAAAATACAACTCCCTTTTCACTGTACACCTTGTCATTGCAGTCTCTTGGCACGATCATGATTGCAAGCTCGATTACACTTCCTAGTGCTTGATGCAAGCACAGAGCACCAAATGGCGCTTTACGATCCGTGATCGAGCTTGAAATCACAATTGCCAAGGAGACTGCTGTCATGAAAATTTATAGTGAAAAAATAAGTAAAACAATTTTCTGCTCTCACCCAAAACAGACTGGATCACTTCAGAAGACGCCGTTTTGTGGTCCGTTCTGCATAACACAGCCCATTTGGCCCGTTTATCAGCTGACCCACCGGCCCGCTCGGTTCTCCCAATGGCCAGTCCACCCCTGATCAGCCCCAAAGTGCGTCGGCCCAACGGGAAAATGCCCAGTATGCCAGATTACCAGTCCAGCCCTAGACGGGGCATACAATTCTCCAATATCTTGAATTTGGACTACAGTACCCATTTCAAACGCTTGTTGTCAATCTGACATATAGCGCCTTTAAGTAGTTTTTCAATGGAGGGTTTTTACTTAAGAAATACATTTGTGTGGTATCTGTACTTTTAAGTACGGAAGTACTTAAGTATGGAAATTGAGTACCTTTTCCACTGCTGTTCCCCATACAATGTGACCAAACTTCCCACTTTGGGGTTTAAGGTGTGTTTAATGAGTTGCATATTTTTTTCCTTGGCAATAATGGTTGAAATGTTCAATGGTTTTCGGTTGCCAAGATGGTATGTGGCAATATGGAAATTTACTTAAAAAAATATACCTACCTTGAAAAAATAAAAAAAATAAAAAAATAATGCAAATTTGTCAAGGACTGGGTGAGATGAATGAAATAAGACACTACCGTATGGCAGTAATGTGTACTCATTGAATCTGGACTCAGAAAATCCTGTTTAACCCGTGCTGCTTATGACACATCCGTTGAAGTTATGCATTTCACTTTTCTCTTCCTGTTGTGCAAAAATACAACACAAAACAAGAAGAGCCAGTCTTTCCTGCTTCTCAAACTCAATGTTTGTCTTGGCATTGTTGTGAAATTATGGGTCGTAACACTTTGTGGGGGTTAGAAAGGATAGAGTTGTTTTAAGGTCCCCAAAATTTGCACACACACACATGATACAATATATCTAGATGGTAGCAGTGACAGCAGCCCATGGCTCGGGTGGCTGGTGTCTCTGATGATCCTCCAAGCTTTTTTCACACAACGCCTGGTATATATGTCCTGGAAGGAGGGATGCTGAACTCGGATGATGTGTCTAACAGTTTACACCACCCTTTGCAGGGCTTTGCATTTGAGGGTGTTGCTGTTGCCGTACCAGGTGGTGATGCAGCCAGTCAGGATGCTCTCTACAGTGCTGCTGTAGAACTGTGTGAGGATGTGGTGGTTCATTTCAAACTTCCTCAGCCATCTCAGGAAAAAGAGGCACTGGTGAGCCTTCTTCACAACGGCCTCAGCATGGACGAACCATGTGAGTTCCTCAGTGATGTGGACAAAGAGGATCTTGAAGCTGCTGACTCTCTCCACCGGTGCTCCACCAAAAGCTCCTTGGTCTTACTGACATTGAGGGAGAGGTTGTGCTTCTGACACCTGTGTGTCAGAGTGTTCACCTCCTCTTTCTAGGCTGTTTCATCATTGTCAGTGATCAGACCTACCACTGTTGTATCATCAGCAAACTTGATGATGGCATTGGAGCTGTGTGTTGCAGTCATGTGTGTACAGGGAATACAGGAGTGTGCTGAGAACACAGCCCTGTGGGGCTCCACTGTTGAGGATCAGTGATGAGGTTGAAAATCTCTGTAAAAAAACAGCCAGTTGGTTCGCGCTTGCTCTGTTGACGTGGCCCAAAATAGATCGGAAGGTTACATCCGCTACAGAGACGGCGTGTGAACTAACCTTCCGCGGCTAGGCTGCCCAGACAAAGGGCTCCGCTGTCGTGTTTGAAAACAGCAGGTCGGCATTGAGGTATTTAAAAAAAAAGTGTTTTTCTATCGTAGACAATAAGACAAAAAAAAAAATAAGAATTGTAGACAAAACAAACAAAAATCTGCAATATTGGGGAGGAGCTCACATACGCAGCAGACATACTCTGTGGCATCTTGATACCACAGTAATATTACTGTAAAACTATCTACAGTAGTTTACAGCATCCTGTATAATGATTCACAGTATGTGCTGTACTGTCAAATTAATTATGGTAGTTATTTGTGTGAAGAATATTAAAATACAGTATATTAGTTGTACAGTAAAATTAATTATATCAGGAAGACTTGAAGACATAAGTGAGATTTAAGATAACATTTATTTGATGAATATAAAACAGAAAAGTAATGTCTCTCTTTGGCGTAGGCCCCGTCTGGTGGTCTGAAGAAGTTGTACTCAGAACCGTCATATCCTGCCGGAGATAGGCGGCAGGGGCGAGGAGCCTACACCTGTGCAGGACGGGACTCAACTGGTGGTGGTGGGGTGGTGGAGGTTGCCGTGTTAGCACACAGATTTTTGTTTGTAATGTGATAGATTGTGAGCAGACTTAAAAAGCAACGGCTTACATGTGATTGGCTGGGAATGACCCAGCTAATGGTGCGATGATGTACAGCTGCTAGTCTTCCTGCTAGAACTACGCTGCGCTTACATTTACAGTAATTGTTTGTATGTTGTATATTAAATTACAGTGTCCATACTGTAGAACTAACCACAGTAACCACAGTTTTAGCTTACAGTTAGTGTAACTAACTTGAAATACATGTTTAAAAAATAATGAAACAACAGAGGCCTTTTTGGGAACAGAGCATTTCTAACACAATGACAACTCAAATATCACATCAATTTTAAATTATGACTACACACCTAAAAGTCCTTTCAAAAACTTCAATATTAAGTTCACCAGATGTCCAAATGACTGAAAGAACACACCAGTTATTTGCCTGTCAAAAATCTATTCATATCACGTAACTTCAGTTTTGTTTAAATATCAGCATGGCATTGAAGCTACAAGGAGAGAATACACTCTCAACAACCAAGGTTGTGCATCATTCAGAAAAGACTGATAAAGAAGATATTTACATTCTATACAGAATACAATTCAGAGTAAAACCTTGTCATGTAATATTTGCACATAATATTACTTTATTTTAGGTGGAGGGGTCAAATAAAGTTGCCAGTACAACTCCAACAAGTGGCACACGTTCGACTGGTGTAAATACAACAACATTTGTTCACAGACAAGGTAATTTTGTTACTTAGTACTTCAAAATTGTAAATGCTTACTTAAGTACTAAACAGAATGGATGTTATAACTAATGCTAGAATCTGTTTGAGAACTTAAACTTTATCATTAGACAGCTACTTGTCGAAAATTATGTGCAGATCTTCATTATCAAAAGATGGATGTTTGACCAAATTATTATTAACTGCTTAAACATGTCTTGTGTGATTTTGGTGCTCACCTATTTCAGTCGAAAAGTGATCGCTTTGCTTTTGCTCCACTCAAGGCTGAAGTGACGAGGAGTCGAATGCAAGCTCAACGTTCATAGGTTGCCAGGTGCATTCTCATACAGTTCTAACTTGTATGCAATTGTATGAGTAAATCCAATGCAAAGAAAACATCTCCTGTGTTTTGTCTTTATTAAAATATGTCACTGAATAATACCAAAAATTTCCCCTCTAAATTGTGTATGTACAGGTTTGAGATTTGGCCAGTTCTCATGTAATTTAACAGTAAATTACAGCAATTATTTCCTCAAAAAAAAAAAATATTTTTAAAGAGTAAAACTCAGTTTGACAGTAACATACCATAAACGGTTTCTACAGTAAGGCATGGTGGAAAATACAGCAATAGCTTGTTTGCACATGACATCACGTCACTGCATTGCTGTGGTGCGAAATACAGATGGAGGGCAGAAAAATATTTTCTACATAAAAAGGACTATCACAAACTCAGAATTCCTGTGTTTTGTGTCATTTACGGTTGCTCAAATCTATAGAACCGAGAAACCACAAGGAGCCTTTATCGTGTACCAAAAGTTGTTGTTCATAAGGGGGAAAATGCAAGAAATTGACAGAAAAACTGTAAAATATGACTTGTAAACCTACGCCTGTGGTCAGGAGGAGCCAAGTCAGATAATGCTCATGTGTGCAGTGATCACTTCGTCAAAGGTAAGTTAATACAACTTATGTGGCTATGTTTATGTAACGTTAGCTGTTTCCGTACTTTGTAAAGTTAAATGTTTTTTCTTTTCTTTTAAGTGCATGTGTCTATTAAGTTTTCATAATGGACCATTACCTGATATAACTTTGCTCATGAGATACTGTGAACGATTTTATGTTTTACATCAGAGCATTGTTGGCCCAATTGCCACAATATAGTATTAACCTGCCTATCTGATTTGTATTTGAAATGTGAAATTTCCATGCATTTTTAAAAAGCCGTCAATAGTAGCCTCATGTGAACATTTTGTTTTAGTAACTTAACCACTGGTGTGACCAGTAATGGAAAATTAGTGCACAGCATCCAAACTAAGTTATATGTTTAGGAAAGCAAAAAAAGATACACTTACATTTTAGTCACTTTAAACATTACTTTAGGAATCAGATTATTTAGCCATAAAACTGACATTATCAACAGTTTATCAAAGTAAAAAAGAGCCCATTTGTATCAAGAATGAGCAGTGCAGGAAGCAGCCCAAAACGAGGAATAGTTTTTCCTCAATTTATTTCATGCTAAATGCAGGTCTTAGTTGAATAGCACCATTTGCCTTTCCAAGCTAATGCCTGTGCATGCCCTGATTAGCTAAACGAATATGGGCTATTATATCAATATGTCCTGGAGGAGATGTCTGAGTTTTAGAAGACAAATATTCACCATGATGTTCATTGCTGGGAATCATTCCTGACATGTAAGCAGGACTAAAAATGTCATGACCAGCAGAGCCCTGCGGCACAGTTACCACCAGCAAATGCATAGTGTGGTTTTGACTTTTATCAGTCTAATTGAATATGCATGTAATGCATTGCTGTTTAACCCCAGATAAAGCCTTGTGCTAATTAAATCAACTATTTGATTGAGGACGCCTTAACCAGTCCAGACTAGGGCTGGGATTCCTAAAGCATTAAGTAGAACGTTAGCAGCACATAAATAGTACTTAATCGCTAAGGCGTGTTTCCCAAAATCATCGTTATCTAAGTAGATCATAAAAAAGCTTCGTAAATTAATGAGAGCTTTGAACCGCTCTTAAGACAATAATGTGCAACATTTTTTTCTGGCATCTTTCACAGCTTATAAAAGAAAATGGGAAATTTTGTAAATTGTATTATTATATTTTGATAATTGTAAAGCCATTGTAAACTATTTCAGAGGATAAATAGTGTTGAATAAATTACTATGAAATCAATAGACAGTCTCTGCAGTATGTGCATGCGACGTGATAGGTCTAAATTGACAAGACACATAATTCAGTATAATGCTATATTAACCTTCTTTGATAAGCATAATTGTAATGGGAATAGAAAGACAACATGTTCTTATTAAACAGATTATTCAAGAATACATATGTGAATAATGTGACTAAATAGTTTAAAACTTAAATAAATATGCCGTAATAAATCGCCTATAGTCTTTATAAAAAGCAGTAACGAATTGCATGATGCATAATGGCAGTAAATCAATAAGTTCTACTAACCAGGGCCGGGTTAGTAGATGTATCTTACTATAACGATGTATCTTATCTCTTAAGAGTGCTCTATACGTGCAAGGTTACGAACGCTCGCCGCACTTCCACGCGCATTTCCCAAAAATGCACTTAACATGAACGCGCGAGAACGTGCTATACGTGCTACTTAAGAGTCGCTGTCCATTTGAGAAGTGCTGAAATATAACCTTGTATGGAATCGTATTCTGAACGTTTAACCTAATAATTGTCATCTGTTGTGGATTAGCAATCAAGACAAGTCTATATAAAGCACCTACCTAATACAGGCACTGACAAAATGGCTGAACAAAAAAAAAATCAAGAAAAGATACCTTTCAAAAATATGAAATTAATGTCCTTTTAGAGGAGATAGAGCAAAACAAAGATGTTATTTTTAACAGATTTAAAGGACACCATACAAATAGAGAAAAACAAAACATCTGGGAGAACATTGCTACCAAACTAACTGCAACCAGGGGTGTTCAAAGATCAGGGAAGGAGGTCCGCAAGAAGTGGTAGGATTTTGCAAGCCTGGCAAAAAGGAAGAGGGCACTGCAGAGGATTGCAATTAAAAAAACTGGTGGTGGGACCAATGAGTCCCCCCCCCCCTTCTCACAGCAGAGGAAGAAAAGGCATTGTCAATACTTAGCACAAGTGCTTCAGATGGCATTAGTGGGGGTATTGACATCCATGGAGGAGTAGGGATAACTCAACCTGAGCCTGAGCCTGAGCCTGAGTCAGGTCCTTCATGCTCAGAGGAACCATCTCCCAGCACCTACCATCTCCTAGTCCTCCAAACAACCCTCCCAGGCCTCAGCCTCCATCTTCAGTGTTCCAGACTGCAGCCACAACACCTCAGCAGTTTGAGAATGTCTGTAGCTGTAGTCAGGACCTAGTGCAGCTGGAGAGGGAGAAGCTAGATGTTTTGAAAGACATTAGGCAGTGCCTTCAAGAAGCCAATGAGAGAGACAACAACTTTCAACAGCAGCTCATTGGGCTCAAGAAGGCCAAGCTGGCCTTAAAAGAGAGGAGGCTTGCACTAGAGGAGATGAGTTTTGCAAGGCCCTCAATTTCTGTGCCAATTATCTTGCCAGAAGACACAGGTAATGTGATTTATTGTTCAATGAGGATTCATGAAGTTTCAGTCATTTCTTTTGCAATGTGAAAGGTTTTCTATATGTAGTTATGACTCATCCCACTGTACAATGTCTTTTGCAGGTCATGGGGAACTGAATAGCCCAAATTAATAAAACTATACAATGTTTTTTATTAATAAAGCTAGATGCAATGTTTTTTATGTCCATGTGTTTGTTGAACCATGCACACAAGGCCTAAGGCCATATGAAATACTATAATAATTGTTATGAGTTCTTCCAAGTGTTTCTGAAGTAAATGGCTAATGGCTGATGATTATGTTCAGACATAAGCATTTAAGTTTCAATATTATTAATATATAAAGTCTATATATTTAGCGTGACAGATAGCACAAATATACGTACAGCATGTACTTCATCTAGCCAATACATTTCTACAGGTATAGACAAAAAAGACATGTTTTACCAGTACTGTTCTATGTATACATATTTATAAGAAGCACAACTTTTCATCATTATGAACAGAAGATAGATTAAAGGAATATGTAATCTATACAATTTCTAAGCATGCCACACCTTCACTTTCTTCAATGTAGGGGCTAATGTCATTACTGAAATTGATGATAGGCAGTGGGATATGTGAACATTATCACAGCCTGATAATCATCACATGGTTCCTCCAATTAAGCTAGGATTAGTATAGAGTTTACACCTCACTAGACTTTCAGAGGAAATCATGGCTGCACTACAACGTGTTCTTCAATTGAGGGTCAGAGAAAGACAAAGACAGAGACGACCACGAAGAAGATTGGTGACTTTAAATGCCTTCGTCAGACAGCATCAAAACCCCTTGGATATCCTTGATGACATGGCTATAATTAGGCGATACCATCTGCCAAGAAGACAAATAGCCCAACTGCTAAATAGCATTGGACCTCAGCTGATGCGTGCCACCAGGAGAAATTTTGCCTTGTCCCCTGAAGTCCAACTCCTATCAGCCTTGAGATTCTATGCAACAGGCAGTTTTCTCCAGGTACTT
Organism: Xyrauchen texanus; assembly: GCF_025860055.1. NCBI lineage: Eukaryota > Metazoa > Chordata > Actinopteri > Cypriniformes > Catostomidae > Xyrauchen > Xyrauchen texanus. The sequence continues at coordinate 13,916,004 of NC_068298.1, read as the reverse complement.
GGTGATGGGCTTGGACTAAGTCATCAGTTTCAAGAGCTGTTCAAGCGGTCACCAATGCATTACTTCCACTTGCTGCGGAACACATAAAATTTCCAGCATCAAGACAGGACATCACAGAAATACAACAGTATTTTTTAACACATCATCACATCCCACAGGTCATTGGAGTGATCGATGGTACCTTGATCCCGATCCTTACACCATCTGTGGATGGCCATGTATATATATGCCGAAAAGGCTATGCAGCTATCAACTGCCAGGTGATCTGTGACCATAAGGGTTTGATCACAGACATTGTGGCAAGGTGGCCCGGAAGCACACACGACTCCTTCATATTCACCAATTCATCTGTGGGTCAGGAGGCACAAAACTCACAGGGACAGTGGAGGCTGCTTGGGGACAGTGGTTACCCACTGAGGCCATATCTCTTCACGTCTGTGGCTAATCCTATGAATAACAGGGAGACAAATTTCAACGAGTCACACCGTGTTGCACGTAGTATTGTGGAACGCACAATAGGGAGGTGGAAGATGCGCTTTCGGGCAATTCACCATCCAGCGGTGGTCTTTTGTTTGCTCCACAAAAGTGCTGTGCAGTAATAATAGTAACAGCTATGCTGCACAACATTGCAGTGCAGATGAGAGTGCCCTTACTAAACAGGGAGGAAGATGAAGAGGTGGAGGAGGTGGAGGACGAAGATGGCATGGGCCCACATGACCGGTTGGTTCAAGAAATGCCCAATACATGGCTGGTTTTCATGCACGTCAGCAAGTCATTGACAGATTTTTTTGAAATCATCCCTATTTTGGCCAGTCTTTGAAGCATATTTTCCACATTACTTATTTTATGAATTTTTTTGTTCATTCATTTAATTTAGATGTGTATTTCTATTTTTTTCTTCCCTTTTTAATTATTTCATTTATAAATTAATTTAAACAAAACACGATTACAATAAAGTACAATCAAAACTCACGTTTTGTTATATTATACTCACGTTGCAGTGTAATCTGTTAAATCTAGATAAAAAGTGTAATCTGCTGGTTGTCCTGCAGGAGACCTCATAAATCTGTCTTCTTACGATGCACTTGGGGATTAACGATTACTCCAGAGCACTCGTAGTTCTACAAAGATTTTCAAGTGCTACTTAAGTTACGATGCTTTTGGGAAACAGACCATAATATTAAGATCAGTCGTACGATCGTTTTTGCGAACTTCTTAGGCTTACGATGCTTTTGGGAAATGCAGTCCAGTTGATCTATTAATATTTAGACAGGTATATGAGTTGTTCATTACTGATGCCTGTCATTTTAATTCTGTTCTATGTGCATTTGTTCAGTTTCCACGCAAACGCAAAAAAGATTCAGTTATGTGAAACGTAACCCTGGTTCACTGAGTGGGAATGAGATGCTGCGTAATCGCATTGAGACACACCCTTAGTGTCACACAGTTGGAAGCCCTTGTACAATCACGGCAATTTATTGGATGGTGGTGCTTAAGAGTCTGCCCTAGGGAGCTACGTCACAGGCTCCATCAAAGCGCTCCATTTGGCACCATCGAATAAGATTTTCTGCAAGAAGGCATGAGCCTATGCAGCTGCTAGAGAGTATAGCCAGCTTATACAGCGTCTCTTTTCCACTCAGGCAACCAGGGTTACGTTTCACGTAACTGCAACATTCCCTTTCGTAGGAACTTGAGCTGCGTAATCACACTAGGAATGATATACATTGACGCCATATAAACAGTAGCTCCCAACGTTCTACTCCCATGTGGCAAGCACATAGCGGCACACAAGTGAGCTAAAGCATCTGAATAAAACAGAGAAAATTATACGTTTACTCCTGTTCCAACAGAAAGAACCTAGGAATTAGGAGTTAAACCCTCATCCAGATTTTAAAATCTAACAAATGTATGCAGAGAGAACCACCCTGCCGCCATATAAATGTCCTCCAAGGACGCACCTCTTGCCATGCTCCTCATAGAATGGGCTTGAATACCCGAAGGCGAAGATAAACTGCATGCTTCATAAGCACTTGAACTTGCATCATTAAGCCAGTGAGACAGTCTTTGCTTGTACACTGAAACACCCCTGATGCAGCCACCAAATCACACAAACAGCTGCTCTGACTTACACCACTGGCTAGTACAGTCAACATAAATTTAAAGTGCCCGAACTGTTCAAAGCATATACAATCTTTCATGCTCCTCAGACTCAAATTGGGGAGGATAGAGAGCCTGAAAATTAATAGTCTGCGAGCAAAATTATGTAGAAACGACCTTGGGCAAATAGCCCAAACAAGGTTTTAACCCTTTCCAGCCAGAGCATTCAAATTTGGGAACAATTATTCCCATGGTTCCTGTCTCAATATTTTAGCCGTCCATTCACTGATTTTATTTCTGAAAACTGCCAGATTCTCATGACAATATAAGCTAAAGGCACATATGATTGGTTAAGGTGTAAATGGTCGTTAATAATAAATGTATCGTCATCTGCATCATCCTTCATTTGCCTGAGCAGAGCAGAGAGGACGTCACGGGAGATTTACTCCAGTGTTGGATTTACTGCTTCAAATTGAAAACTGATGTGATATTTCAAGGTAAGACAAGTTATTTAACATGTGTTGTAAATAATGTCTATTGAAAGTCAAAACGTTTTAGTTACGAAGCATTTCTTTGTAGGAGTATTGCTAGTTTTTCTGGAAAGCATGACTGCGTTCATCGGACAGGCAGTTAGCCTCTATTTTTAAGCACAATTCTGTGAAACTTGCTAAATAAACATTAGCTAGCAAAACTATGTAAATTTTTTGCTAAATATCAATTACTTTTTTAACAATTTTGTCGCTTGTGGAAGATAGTCTTTATAGAAAGAAGCCTTTATAGTTACAATGTATTTATTTGTAGTAGTGCTGCTAGCTATTTTTTTTTTTTTTCTGGAAAAAGTATGAAGTATGGTGGCCTTAGAAGATTTTTGTAAAAATTGCTGTGTGAAATCTTATTGATAAAGTATGATTACCCTTAAATAATAATACATATTTATATCATTTGAAAGCCCTAGTTCTTCTCTTCAAAATGGTATATAGAGTTTAGGTGTGTGATGTTATATGAATATGAATATAATATGAATTTGGATATGAATACCATATTCTGGCACAGGATGTAATTTTCTGAATTTTGTGCTCAGACTGGAAAGGGTTAACACCACTCTTGAACACACTGCCGCAAAATACATACATAAGGGATTGATCGGCAGGGCATGCAAATCAACAACCCTTTTAAATGATGCCAATCCTACTTGCAGGGCCGAGTCAGAAACGTATCAACGACTGTTGCCAAGGGCTCAAACGGAGAACCCGTGAGTACCTCTAAAAACAGATGAATTCCATAAGGGAACGCAGATGGTACGAAAAGGTCTAAGCCTGCGTACCATAAAAGAAAAGACTCCATTAATAAACGTATGCTCAGCCGCTATACTGTCAACAATGACTTTAAGCGTTGCCGGGGCAACCCCAGCCCCAAAACGCTCTTGCAAAAAAATCCAGCACTGTACCGACAGAGAAATTAACTGGATTTTCACCTCATGCTGTACACCAAAAAGCAAAAATACACCAATTGAATGTATAAAGCTTCCTAGTTGATGGAGCTCTAGCATTCAGAATGGCATCAAACACAACAGGGGATAACCCATCATTCAAAAGAGTGCCCCATTGAGGGACCATACCATAACATCCACAACTTCCAAATGCTGCCCGAGCTCGAGACAACATGTCTGTTCTGACTGGAATCTCCCAAGGCATTTCCTCCAGGAGAGAGACCAGAGTTGAAAACCATACTTGAGATGACAAAAATGGCACCACACAGAAGCCAAACCCATTCCTCCTGAACTCTCTGCAGAACTGTGTGCAGCAGACTGATCGGTGGGAATCTGAATATGGAAATAAGCATCCTTCAAATCTATTGTCACAAACCAGTCCGCCAGTTGCACATTATTTGCTTCTGCATCAGAATTCTGAATTTATATTTCATCTGAGTGAAATTCAATCGTCTCAGATCCAGAATGGGATGCAAGCTGCCCTCTTTTTTCGGGACCAGAAAATAACGGCTGTAAAAACTGCATTCTCTCTGAGAAGGGGGAATGTCCTCTATTGCTAATTTTTCTAAGATAGAATGAATTTTCCAAATCAAAAATGGGGCTTCTCGAACAGAAACGTCTGTTTGAAAAATCCCACTGAATACTGGCATAGTTCACCTGAATTTATTTACATAACCATGATTTCTTGTTCAAAGTACCCAGCTTGAAACGTCCTTCAGCTGCTGCCAAGCCGACAGACAGGAAGACAAAGGGATTATGCATGGCTCTTGCCTACAACGAGACCTGTAACCACTAGATGGCACACTTGGCTTACTTTTGGCGACTGCCCCAGAAACAGTGGTGGGAAATTATTGATCTTATTGACTTAAGTCACTCTCTAAACCCCTTTAAGAAGAACGTCTTTTGTTTGTTATTTTGGCCGGTTCCACTCCTGAAGTTTTCCATTTATCCCACTGATTTCTTTAATAAATGTTTTTATTTTTACTATAAAACGTGATCTGTGGTTACTCTGGGACCTGGAGGGAGGATCACTTTTGCACTCTCTCCAAAAACAGTTGTTACCCACCTTCCCATACTCCTAGACCAAGGAAGGTGTGCCGTAACACAATGAACCAGTAGGCGATCCTCTGTTTGGAGACAGCACTTCCTTTCCGCTGTCCACCAAAGCAGACAAAGAGCTGCTTGGAGCTTCTAAAGCTCTGCGTACGATCCAAGTAGATGCACAAAGCATGCACCGGGCACAGCAATGCCAAGGCTGGGTCTGTCTCCTCCTGGGGCAGCGCTTGCAGGTTCACCACCTGATCCATGAACGGAGTCATGGGAACCTTGGCACATAGCCCGGTCGGGATATCAGGAGCCTTTCGCACCTTTCAAGGTGGAGGGGGACGCTGCCCCTCAAGCCTCTCCTGCAGAAAGGAAAGCACTGATACGACTGCACATCTCTGGGGGTCTTCGTGTCGGGAAGAACAACACTTAGCAAACAGACACCACTTCAGGATATACAGGCACCATTGTCCAGGGAGCCCTGGCCTGACTGATTGTGTCTACCACTGCCGGTGGTAGTCTACTTAAGTATTCCACTTCCAGTCCAAGGGCCAGATGTGGAGATTCCACAGGTCTGGTCGCAGGTGCAGATGGTGCCCCGTCCCTGAGAAAGAAGGTTCTTCCTCAGGGGAATTTGCAAGAGGGGGTTATCGCAAGGAGAGTGAGGTCCAAGAACCCAGTCCGGGTGGGCAAATAAGGTGCCACTAGGATGACCTGCTCCTGGTCCTCCATGACCTTGCACAACGTCTGTGCAAGTAGGCTCACTGGGGGAATAGCATACTTGCGGAACCACAGGGGCCAGCTGCGTGCCAGCACGTCTTTGCCGAGGGGATCCTCGGTCAGAGAATACCAGAGTGGGCAGTGGGAGAAGTCCTGGGAAACGAACAGGTCCACATGTGCTTGATCGAATCGACTCCAAATCAGCTGAACCTACTGAGGGTGGAGCTGCTGCGATAGCATGTCCACTGTGCTGTTGAGATTGCCAGGGATATGAGTGGCTCGCAGCTAAATCCAGAGGAGGAGACGGCTGGCGAGTTCGGCATTTGATGAGAACGTAGGCTGCCTTTGCGGTCAATGTACACAACTGTCGCTGTGTTGTCCATCCAGACCAACACGTGCTTGCCCCGGATCAATGGCAAAAGCCTCTGCAGGGCAAGGAATACTGCCAGCAACTCGAGTCAGTTGATGTGCCAATGCAGTCGCGGACCAGTCCAAGGGCCAGCAGCTGCGTGACTGTTGCACACGGTGCCCCAGCCACGCTTGGAGGTGTCCGTCATAACCACAACTTGCCTGGAGACCTGACTATGGGGAACTCATGCACATTGGAATGCTAGGTCAGACTAAGGGCTGAACAGACGGTGACAGGCCTGCGTGAAAAGCACGCGGTGTGTGCCTTGGTGCCATGCCCATCTTGTGCCTCAAGTCTGAAGCCAGTGCTGAAGCGGCCTCATATGCATAAACCTGTGCGGTATGAACTCCGCTGAGGATGCCATATGCCCAAGGAGCCTCTGAAAGGATTTCAGTGGGACTGACGGCTTTTGCCTGAATGTACTCATACAGATCAGCACCCTCATTGAGACCGAGACCGGGTCACCAAGCACAGCTCCTGCAACAATCTCGGGTCAGAACCACCCTCGTGCAGTTCTTTGAGCACCTCGCCTTGGTGCACTTGCAGGAGAGCCGTGGCGTGCAGGGCAGAGGCAGCCTGTCTAGCGGTACTCCCGGCCTTAGTCATCAGTGAGACGTAAACCTACAGGCCCTGGACGGGAGTCTCGGACGGCTCTGCCAGTTGGCGGCACTCTGCCGGAACAGGTCCTCTGCGATAGCCTTAACCACCTGGGAAGTCGCTGAGCAGCCCCTCCATGAGGGTAGTAAGCGTGGATGAGCCTGTGTACATGGTCTGGGCAGTAAAAGGTGCCCACCGCGATCACGTGAGCTCATCATGCACTTCTGGGAAGAAAGGTACTGGGGCGGGACATGGCCGTGAGCGGTGCTTGGGGCCCCGGGTTTTCGGTGTGTAATTGCCGAACCAATGTCCAAAAGCGTTTTTCTGTCATATACAATAAGGCAGACAACATCCAAGACAAAATAACAAAAACTGTTAACAAAACAAACAATAAACTGCAGTGTTGTGTCGGAGCTCGGAGCCATCTTGAGTCCAAATCATCTTCAACAGCGAAGAACTTAGGTGTTATATTTTAGGCCAATCTGTCCTTTGAAAACCAAATTACCAATGTTTGTAGAACAGCATTCTTCCACCCAAGAAATATTGCTAAATTACGGCACATGCTCTCTGTTGCTGATGCCGAAAAACTATTTAGTATGTTCGTTTATCAGGTGTGAGCCGTGAGCGTTATTCAGCAAGCAGCACTTCTGCACCAGTAATGCTTTGCGGTATGAATAAATTATGCAAAAACTTCTCGTAATTTTACTGTTTGCTGATATTATTTACACTGCTGTTATTGTATTTTTTGTAACTTGCTGTTATTTGTAATTTTGTGATCATTCAGAGCTCACCTTATACTTAATATGTTTTTGGTACTCACCATTATTGTGATTTGTATGTCAAATAAAGGTCCACATGAGGTACCGTGATAATATGCACTTAACAACAGCGCTCCAATGTGTATGACAATTCAAAATAAAAGACTTTAATTTTATTCAAAATAAAGGCCATTGCATTAGCTTTACCTTACTGCAGGGGTTGGCAACCTTTTTGACATGGAGTGCCGTTTTATATTTGAGTAGTATTGGAGTCCACTGGAGTCTTATTGGTTTCTTTTATGTTACCCTTATGTGGATTTTGGAGCTTTAAAATATTGCCACTCTATCACTTGCATTGTATGGTCCTACAGAGCTGAGAAATTCTTCTAAAAATCTTCATTTGAGTTCAGCAAATGAAAAAGTCATACACATCTGGGGTGGCATGAGGGTGAGTAAATAATTATAATAAAATTTTTGGGTGAACTATCCCTTTAAGGGCTCTTGTTAGACCTGGATGAATTTGTAAATAAGAAGAGAGGTTTGGAAACATTTGTAGTAATCATTATGGTGAAAACATGAAAATGTCCCACAAGGACATTTTATATAATGCTGAACTATATACATCAAAGCTATTTCATAGCTTTAAAAGTCCTGTGTGGATACTTATTTCAGTTTAGTTACAGACTAAACAGGTAGACTGTAAAGTCAGTCCGCAGAGAAAACTGATTTGGGGGGCTGTGGAACTACCTTTTGCACGGTGGGATGTCGGTTGTACTAATATATTATTTAATAAGAATAACAAATAAGGCCCAAGTATTTTAAAAGTTCACATGTGAAGTTGTTTCTGCGACAGCCCCAGAGCTCCGATACTCAGTATATACGTCAGTGTCTGAATTCACTCACTCATTCTGTTCACTCACTGCTGAAATATATAGTGCACTAACTCCCATTCACTATTTAAGAAATAGTGAACGAGGGATCGATTTTGCACACAGCCATCTCTTCGCGAATCAAACGCCACTCGCTGTGCTGTCATGTGAATGGCAGAGTAAAAGGCATTTACACTTAACTTGGATGTTTACATGGATTTACAGTATACAGTCAATCCGCCCAAAGTTGCTGCAATAGTTTCCAGTAAATGCATAAATACTGCTCATGACATGCGGGACGCGAGACATGGGACAAAGCGCAACGATATATTGCTGTACGGATTAAAAAATGTACACTTAAAAACTGATATCATAAGAGCCAAGTTACATTATAACCATGAAAATGACCATCACATTCACACAGAAAAGCCCATGTTAGCATTAGAGCCAACCATACCTCAGCATGCTGCCTTAAGTTGAAGCTGAGATTTTAATCTTGAAATATCAGCTTGTCTTGGGGTTAAATGAAGACATTGCATGACAAAACTATTTTTTTTTACTGTGTGGAGTGAAGAAAGTGTTTCACTTTGAAGAGTTTGATGCTGCAGCATTGATGACTTTAGTGACAGTCTGTGACAGCAGTGCGTGCAGCTGTGTGAACTTCCGCTCTCTTAAAAGTCCCAATCAATAGTTTCAATAAATTGCTCATTAACTAAAATTAACCCAGTAAAGTCACGACAGGAACGCTACCCATTGTAAAGAAGTAAAAGTAAAACATTTTCATTCGAAATTTACTTGAGTGAGAGTAAAAAGCACTTATAAACCTACTCTAAAAGTACTTTTGTTTTTAAGTTACTCAAGTAACAGAGTAAATGTAGCGTGTTAGTACCCACCTGTGGTTACATAGTACATAATGAGTTCTTCTCAATAATTATTTAGAATAGAAAAGTGAAAATCTTGGTTAACCCTTAGTATTGAGTCAAGTGTTGCCACATATATATTTATATATATAAAGGAATTACTAATTATCTGGAACAGTATTCTAAAGTGAAAATCGCGGTAATGAATTACTAATGGATGAGATCTTATTATGTCCTTTCGTATGAGTTAATGGTCATCTTGAACGGTATTCTAACGTGAAAATCATGGTAACTCACTATTAATTAATGAGATTTTATTGTGCCCTTCCTTATGAGTTAATGGTTATCTTGAACAGTATTCTAAAGTGAAAATCATGGTAACTCACTATTAATTAATGAAATTTTATTGTGCCCTTCCTTATGAGTTAATGGTTATCTTGAACAGTATTATAAAGTGAAAACACATTGTAACTTATTTATAGTAACTGAGATGTTACAGGTCAGATAATAGTGGAAACTCCAATATTTGGTTCTACATTTTATTAATGTTATCATATACATACTGTACATACAAATCAATTACATAAACATTCACATATTTTCAAAACATATTCTTGTGACATTAAATTAATACCATATACTGCATAATAAACACTACTGATGTACAATATATTTTATGAGACCTAGAGCAGGGTATTAGGGATGTGCCAGGGGCCAAATATCTTATTCGGAAAGGCACGAATAATAACTTCAAAACGAATAACAAATTCATCCGAATAATAGAAAAAATATTCTGAAGACTGATCATCCAACAAGCACAGATATTAAGTGATATTTTACATAAACATCGAAAATTACAAAACAATGAGTCTGTGAAGCCACTATTACTACAGTGTAAACCTTATGAATGAAAATGTGCACGGTGTGATTTCAAGTTCATCGGATTGCCACGGTCTCGACTGCATTTCAGTCTCCGTTATTTGTGCACGTCTCAGAAATGTAAATCTTATCATGAGTAATGTTAACTGAGATACTCTATTATATACATTTTCCACTTTTTAAAAATCCTGTTAATACATAAACACCAAATGTTTCACACAATTCACACGTGGATTCATAAACCAACCTGAGCGAAATGTTGAATTCCTGACCAGAGAAGTGATAATTTTATAGCGGAACTCATCTGCCTGTCTCTTAAAGCTGACCACATTTACATCCATTTCACCAATGAAGGTAAATATATATTCACTCCACTCTCCCTTTATTCTTCATCTGCTATGATCGTAGTATGCAGACTCACTTACCTTCTACTTATCTGACTCTTCAGACGCAATTCCTGCATGCTCCCTCAACGACTCCTCTCCAGCGTTATTCAGAAGTTTATTCCAAGTCTCCTCTCCTGCGTCTCCTTCCCTTAGTGTTATTCTCCAACCCAAGTAATAGTTTAACCTGCAAATAAAATAACCTCCATCAAGTACTGTTGTCTGTTCACGAATCGACCTGGTCATTCTTCACTCACCTGCTAATTGCTGTCTGGGTTTATGTTTGTTCCAATAAATATTCTTCGAGTCTGGGTCACTGTCAGTATAGAGGCTTGATCTTGCTATTTATTCCACTGCATTTTGCCAATTCTGCACATGTAATTTAACTAAATATTTATGTCTTCCACATTATGTTAAAATATGTGCATGCAAAATAAGCCATGATTGTAGCCTACCATAAAACTTTCTGATATAGATTTATGGTGCTTTCACCAATTTATAGGCTTAATTAATTTTTTTCTCTCTTCTTTCAATGTTTGTATTTGTAGGATATTTAATATTCACTGCAAAATGTGTGCTTGACCTTTCACAATTGCTTGACACCTCGTGCCTCCAGAATAACATTGTTATACTTGCACACTTCACAGACTAGGCTAAACAAAAATTCTGTTTCAGCAGATATTAATGTCAGAAATACCAGGAGAACCCAAAGTTAAAAACACATTCCACAGTTAATGTAGCCTACATATAGAATGTTTTTTAAATCAATTATGTAATTAAACAGTAATAAATATGATTAAGCTATACATATAATCATAGTTATTAGTAATAATAATACTACTAATAATATATAAATAGGCCTAATCGAGGCATATTTTTTATACAGAAACTATAAATGTAAGAGTGTTACGTTTTATAATTAGTTTGAGGCACTTCCATGGCCACATCTGGTTCTATCTGAATACAGAAACAGATAAATACTATTTTGTCATAGTAACAAATACATATACAGATAATGGCTTTGCTGCACACCCAATGCTTTTAAAGTTTGGTGCTCTCAGTTGCGGTTGTGAACAAATGCCGGTGGCCTTCCATAAGTTGAATACACAGAGATTAGTATAAATATCATTTACACAATCAACTTTAAAAGCGTAACATTACAACGAAAAATAAAACAACCAATTAATATAAATATGAAAATAAAGTTTCAGCAAACAAGTCTGTTGATCTCCAAATTACTTAACCAGAAAACCTGCTGCTCTTAGACGAATTCCACCTGTGTATGTACTTCTGATCTGAACAATTATTTAAATAGATTGTTTCAGAAATACTTTCTAATAGTCCAACTCATAACATTTCTGTGCTAATCAAAAGGCTCAGCGGAGCAGCACAAGCAGCCCAGCCCACCTCCTCAGCTCAAGCATCGAATATCAAGAATCCTGATTGGATGGACATGTAGTTTTACTGTTTTGTCATGTATTTAACTGTAATTCCCATTTCGCCCACTAGATATCCCTAGTTCTCTGTTTTTGTGTCCTGTTTTCCCGCCATTTTTAATGTCATTGTTTTCACCTGTGTTTTGTTTGGTACTATGTATTTAAGTTACCTCACTTCCCTTGTTTGTCACTTGGTTTTCGAATGTGCTAGCCACCAGTCCCTTGTGTTGCTCTCTTAGCCTGCCCTGTAACTACGAGGTGTGAGTTCTAAATTTTTTCCCTTGCTGGACTTGAGTTTTGTTTTGGATTTTTCCTTTTCAAGTTTTCTTCATTGGATTCAGGATATTTGTATTCTATGTTTTTTCCCTTGTGCCAAGTTGATTCTTTTGGAACATTACTTTTTTATTATTAAACCTTTAGACTCATCTTACGTGCTGTGTTTGTCTTCCTTCTGGGCCCAACCTACTGCTCTGTGGCTCAGTGGAAAGTCAGTACCACTCTCTCACCAGAGACCTGGGTTTGAGACTGGCTTGTGACAGGAAAACCAAGTCAACAGAGACAACCATCACTTCTGAGTACTCCAATTGGCTCGAAGTCAGTGTGCAGAGACATGAGAAATGGATCTTGGATCAAGAGGAACTGCTGGCCAAACATTCAGAGCTGTTGGCTGAGTTTCTCCCTGCTCTGAAACAAGTCTTTGAGAAGCTGGCAGTGCCTGCTCCTTCTGACCCTGTTTCCCCCTCCATCAGTCAATATCTGGCAGCCAGTGAGCCAACATTACCTCCACCCCAACGTGTCTCAGATAACCTGAGGCATGTAGAGGCTTCTTGACACAGTGTTCCTTAACTTTTGATATTCAACCCTCCAGTTTCCCCACTGATCACTCCAAGATTGCATATGTAATCACTCTGCTCTCTGGTACTGCCCTGGACTGGGCCACTGCTGTATGGGAGGCACAGAGACCCTGCTGTGCTAGTTTCCAGACTTTCAAAGATGAGTTTCGGCTGACTTTTCATCACCCCCTCACCAGTCGGGAGTCCTCCAGAGGTCTTCACTCCCTGCGCCAGGGACAACGTAGTGTGGCAGAGTACGCCATCAAGTTCCTTACCAAAGCTAGTATGGCTCTCCACGAAGAACCTGCCATTACAGGTGGAATCCCATAAGCTCTCCAAACGGTTGTTGTAATAAAAGACTTTCTTGTACCATTTGGTGGTTTTTCCTGGTACAATCAAAAAAGACATTCATCATGTCAGCCTTGTCCACTGCTCCCATCTTTTTGTTATATTCCTGCACACAGAGAGGCTTCATCTTCCTTTTGGTGATGTGATCAACCTTTCCAGTGGCTGACATGGTGGATGGATGGACCGTGCTAAGAAGATGAACATCCCTCTTGTCATGCCATTTCACTGCCAGTTGTGTTCCATTTTCTCTACATTCAACCTGGTTCTTTGTCATTTTGCTGGTGAATGTTGGCATTCCCTTCCTGTTGGCTCATACTGTCCCACAAGCTCCTGCGTCCAGAGACAAGAGGTGCTGGAACCTGTACCAGTTGTCCACGAACAGGATGTGACCCTTTTTCAAGTATGGGGCCAGTAATGTCATAACAACGGACCCAGAGATTCCAAGGCCTTCATAGTGCTGGATGTCGATGGTGGATCCTGTATGATAATGTTCTGCAAGTAACCGGTAAGCACATAACACAAAAAATGTGTCCCCCAAATCTGTGGCGTTTAGTTGGTATGAACTGGCGAAATAACAGCCTACCCTTGAATTTCATCAACGACTCATCGACACACAGATCCCTGTAGGGCACAATGATGTTACGAAAGGATGATGTAGAAAGCAGTGAAAATGTTTCAGATTTTTTGCAGGGGGTCGTTGATGTTTGCCATCGCATTGTTGAAGTGTAGGCAGCAAAGGAGCAGAAGGAAGTGGTCCTGGAAAAACAAAGTCCTGAAGAATGGTGTCAGGAGCATGGGATCTGTACTCCAATAATCACAAAGTGAGTTTTTTTTTTTTTTCACAATTCCCATTAGCAGCACTGCCACCAGGAATGTGTACATTTCGTGAGCATTTGTTGAAACCCACTTTGCAATCTTGCCTTTCACTTCAGGTGGTGTTTTCTCCTGCAGCTCTGAGGCTAGCGGTTTGTTTCCTCAAGAATTTCCTCAATTAGCTCCTCAGTAAGAAACATCTTAAAACACTCGACTTCAATGGGTGATTCAGGATTATTTTGCACTCCGCACGTCTGGTTATCAAAGGCAACCCCAGGTCCGGGAGGGGTAAAATTACTGATAGAACTCCAGCAGGAAGAGCTTACCTCCTCCACCTCCCTAGGTGTTGCTTAAACAGGTGTAGGAGCAGTGACTGAGGCATCTTCATCCTCAGCATCAAGGGCTTGGAGGTTGGGGGGCATCTCCTCATCTGCGTCACTTCCCTCATTGTCAATTTCCCTCTTCCTCATCAGAATTAAAAAATATTTCTCTGATCTCCTCATCTTTAATTTGTTTTCTTTTTAAAGACATTGTTTTATGTGGCAATTGTGTAAATAAAACTGTAAATATATCAAATTAACTCAAGTGTGTGTAAAATATATGACGATCTCCGATATGAGTCTGAGGTAAAAGTGACATGCTGTGATGTCACTTGTCACTGGGGGAAAGGGAAGACTAGTGATAGGCTATGGTCATAGCCTTTTTTTTTTTTTTTTAATTGCAGTGCAGGCCTGTCTGAATTTTTTATTTTTTTATATTTACACAGATTCACAATTTAAAAATAATTAACAACATGCGTTTCATGTGAATAAAGCACTGTGTTTGAAATGTGATTGTATTGATAATTGTATTCCAATACTTCTGTTTATTTTAATACAATAAAAATGAAGACTGTTCGAGCAGCTGCTTTAGACATAATGACAAGCATTTTACCAGTCACTCTTTCTATAGCAATGGCAGCTATGCAGCAACGCAAAAGCAGATTTGGTGAGTTTATCATCTACTATGGTGCTGTTATACGTGGTGTGTGGATCTGGACAGTAAACTTATAAGGTAAGTATTCTATGTTTGTTTGAATGCATACAACGTACAATAAACATATTCATGTGATTTGTTCGAGCAGCTGTTATAGACATTATGTGCATAGCCAATCTCTATGTTGCAACTAAACCATACGGCTGCTGATATGGTGAGTTTCAGTTAGTTTTGCACGGTCATACATTGTGTAAATTTGTAGTCTTTTGTTAATTTGAAAATAAAATCAAAGCTTTCCTTCTACCCCACCTCCTGTAAAGTCTCATGGACATCTCACTGACATCAGGATTGGCTCCTTCACTGACTTTTCTCTGACCATCCTGCTGCTTTTTCTGAGTTAGTTAAGAAATCAAACTTGTGATCCTGTCTACTAAAAAACTGTGTGTCTGCTATTTTTAGGCCCATCGCAATCCTTATCTGCCAATTGCTAATCTTTGGTGTGGTTCCACTGGAGCTAAAGACTGCGGCTGTCATCCCAGTCCTAAAAAGGCCATGTCTAGACCCATCAGATTTGAACAAGTTCTGTTCAATCTTTAATTTGTCATTTCTATCAAAGCTGTTAGAGTTGTAGCTGCGCAACTACAATCTTATTTATCCTCATATAAACTTGTTGTATGTTTTCAATCTGGTCTCCGCCCTCGACACAGTACCAAAACTGCTCTCCTTAGAGTTGTAAATTACCTTCCCATAGCTGCTGACTCCAGTGACGTCAGTATTCTAATTTTGCTAGATCTTTGCTCTGCGTTCGACACCATCTCTCACAGTACACTTATCTCACATCTATTTGCTATCAGTTTTACCGGCACTGTCCTCTCCTGGTTTACTTTGTACCTATCTGACCGTCAACACTACGTGTTTATTCAAGTCCATTACTGCTTCTGTTATGCACAGGGTCCCACAGGGTTCGGTGCTTGGACCATTACTCTTCATTATCTACATGCTTCCGCTTGGCTATATTATTCACCAACATGCTTTAAACTTCCAAAGTTATGCTGATGATACTCAGCTCTACATTAGTTTTAAACCCACTACTTCTATTCCTGATGACTCCGTATCTGTATGTCTTGAAGATATTAATGCTTGGAGGACTGGTAACTTTCTCTCACTTAACACTGATAAAACAGATTTATTAGTAATAGGTCCATCATGCCTCACATCATGCCTATCTTTGCATCCTGTCAACAAAAATCTAGGCATTATCTTTGATTCTTCTCTCTCCTTTCTCATATTTCCTCACTCACTAAATCATCATTCTTCCATCTCCGTCATATTGCTCAGATTCGTCATGGATTCGATTTCAAGGATGCAGAGACCCTAGTTCACACCTTCATCACTTCCAGAATCAATTACTGCAATTCACTTTTCTATGGCCTGCCTAAAAAGACAATAAACAAGCTCCAATACTTCCAAAACTCAGCAGCTCAGGTCCTCACTCACTCAAATAAATTTTCTCTTATTACGCCTATTCTTTATAGCCTACATTGGCTACCAGTTCATTACCACATTCAATACAAGATACTCTTCATCACATTTAAAGCATTATATGGTCTTGCTCCTCCATACATTTCCAATCTCATTCATCCTATTTCTATACCTCTACACCCTCATTATGGAACTCCATTCCTCTTTCACGTCGCAACATCACAACCCTACAAGAATTCAAAACCCAACTCAAAACATATCTCTTCTTTAGTTGTGAAATGTGTATAACCTTGTAATCTTTGTCATTGTGTCTCTCTGAATTGTAAAGCGACCTTGAGTTCCCAGATAGGCGCTATATAAAATAAACATTTATTGTTATTAAAATTCAGTCATATCAAAGGAAATCAAGACTAGAAAATATACTGCAAAAATCTACTCAAGCAGAAAAACTAATTATTTAGGGAGAATTCGATTTTTAGCAAAAATGGTTCACTGAAACTAGTACTAAGCTATATAAAGGTTTAATGGGGACAAATATTAAATGGCCTGTGTATGCACCATTGATTTTAAAGTACTGATATGAAAGATTACAACACATTCTGAAATTCTTGAAAGACCATGACAAATCGAGAGATATCTGCAAGCAAGAGACTTATTAAAAATGCTACACTAAAGTGCTGTCGCTAGGCACTACTGGTCTCTTTAAAACTGACTGTGGGATAACACCAGGGCACAAAAATAAATAAATAAATACATTGTGTGACTTGGAACATGCAGATAATGAAATCAATGCTAGATATGAATATAAAATTCTAATTCACAGAGTGTACTGTAGCTCATTTTGCTCAGTTCAAGTTCAAATATGTTGGCTCTATAGCTGGATGAAAAGCGTAATACCAATAATGGATTTATTTGAATTATTTTCAGTTTGCATCATGTTAGACCATTTTAATACACATATTTTTATGTGGCAACTAATGACATAATGGACACATTACACCACACAATAAATAATCTATTCCACTGAATTACAAAGAGCAAAGCAATGCCCATAATGACTCAGATCCAAAGGCTAAATCTAAGCTTAGCTTACACACAACTTTAACACTAATGCTTTGTGTCTTACAAGAACTGGCATTTCCTTCAGGAAATGCACATCTAGTTTGTTTTTTTGTACATGTTTTCTTGGCTACATTTGGGCAATCAGTAGATAAATACGCTTTACATTTCTTAAACTGAGGCAACACTTTGGAGTGACTTAAAATAGGGCACATCTGAACAGGAGAGTTTAGGAGGTGTGACTGAGCTTTATGTAGGGTTAAGGGGTCCTCACTGGACAGTAAACTCACCCTGTCAATCATTTGTCAGGGGCATTACAGTGAATCGACTTTTATATGTTTAGAGGTCTCTTGTATTATAGGGGCAGGTGGCTCAGCGTGAACAGCTGTACACTGTGCCCTGGAAGATTCAGGTTTAAATTACGCTTTAGGCCCTTCCTGTGACTGCTGCTAGTTTGCCCTTCGGCAAAAGCACTTAATCCTCATCTGGTCAAAAGGTGCCTTGGTTTGACTGCACCTGTGCTCTGATGTTACATTAGAACAGAGACATAACCATAACCAAACAATTCTATGCAAAAGTTCCCTGCTAAACCAGCCAAATATGGTTTATTTGTCTTAGCTGGTTTAAGATGGTCTTTGAGCCCGGCCAAGCTGGTCTTCAGCTGGTCATCCAGCACGGCCAAGCTCAGTTTACGCTGGTTTAGCTGGTCAGTTAGTTGGTCTCCCTATTTGATCATCAGTCAAAAACAGGCTGGAGGACCAGCTAAGATCAGCAGATTCAGGCTGGTTTTAACTTTTTTTTAGACTTAAATGAAAACAAATGCAATGCGCAAATATCAATATATAAAAAATAACATTTTTAAATGTTTTGAAAGTTTATCAATCACACATAACGTCTTGATTACTGTTGTAACCTCCATTCCCTGATGGAGGGAACGAGACGTTGTGTCAATGTAGTGACACTAGGGGTCATGCTTGGGAGCCCCAAACACCTCTGATATTTCAGCGGGTAGTTCAGTGTTGTGGCAAGAGGGACACAATGTCTAGACACAGTAGCCAAAACGTTCCCTATCTGTCACTCACTCAACATTGTGTCGATGTGTTTCCTGGATCGGCGGTGCAGGTGCAGGCAGGCCCCTGTTAATAGTAGCATGAGCACCCGCCCCATTGTAACATTTCCAACGCCCCACGTACATCGCATGGTCCCTCGTACCCCTCGTAAGGGGAGGAGGGGGTGTGGGGGAAAGACGTACTTACAATGGGAACAGGCCACACCAGCCGCTTCGGCCTTTTCTCCTCTTTTTCTCCCAAAACATTTTAATTCATTCAGCTGGGGCCAGATGTATTTGCAACACAATGGGATAAAAGACACCACAGAAACCACATCCTGCCCGAAGGGGAGGATAACATATGGAGAATACATCACATGGACTTACCAACCGGGAAGGATCACATATGCAAGAAGCCCACATGGTAGGTCCTACCCGGAAGTGAGGAACTCTACTAATGCAGTGACTGGTGGCATAGCAGGCTCTGCCCAAGGGAAGACATGGGTTTACCGTCAGGGAAACCGTACTGTAGAAAAATACGTCATATGGGATTACCGACAAGGAACCACCACATATGGAGCACCTATCCCAGTACAAGAGCTGACCTGGCAGGGTATACTAATGCAAGTACTGGGCCTGGCATCGAATTCCACCACAGAATTCGCCTGCTGCAGGGTGCTGAGGGAGGAAGGATATCCAGGGTTCACCGGTCCTAGGAACTCACGTGGACGAATAAAGTGCACGTTTTCCCCTCGGGGAAGGCTTTGTGGGGGCCATGACATCTGTTACAGGGCTCCTTGTTCTTTGCAAAATTAATGTTTAGGAGTTTAACATTAATAACCATCTAAAGACAAATGCTTTTGTGAAACACCTAAGATTTTGAACAGTACTGAATATATATGTGTGTGTATATATATCATACCTGTCAACATTTGGGTAACAAAATCTGGGGGACCTCTGAGCGCCATCTTCTCCTCCCATCTACATGATGCTTGATTCAACTTCCTGCATCTATTACCATCGCAGATATAGAGTGCAACTAGGTTGCCAGGTTGAGGTCACAATTGGGTTGAGATTTTGTATGATGTGTCGATTGTGTGTGTAGGATACATTTCATACAAGAACTGGCAACTGGACAACCTTGGAATAATATATTGATGTGATTATTCATATAACGATGTTTGAGCCAACAAATTATGGGAGTTTCCCGGGAGAAACAGGACTGTTGACAGGTATGATATACTGTATATCATATAAATGATTTCCATTTCAAATAAATCATTTAGTGGTGCCAAACCCAGTATTCACGTGATTGTCTAATCAG
Organism: Xyrauchen texanus; assembly: GCF_025860055.1. Lineage (NCBI taxonomy): Eukaryota > Metazoa > Chordata > Actinopteri > Cypriniformes > Catostomidae > Xyrauchen > Xyrauchen texanus. Next base: position 13,896,581 of record NC_068298.1, on the reverse strand, counting down.
CCAATCATGTGGCAACAGTCCAATGCCATTCATGCATATATGCATGCATATACCAGTCCAATCATGCATATGCGGGTCAGGAGCTTAAGTTAATGTTCACGTCAACCATCAGAATGGGGAAAAATTTGATCTCAGTGATTTCAACCATGGCAAGATGTTTGGTGCCAGACAGACTGGTTTGAGTAGTTCTGTACCAGCTGATCTTCTGGGATTTTCACGCACAGCAGCCTCTAAAGTTTACTCAGAATGGTGACAAAAACAAAACAAAAAAACATCCACTGAGCAACAGTTCTGCAGATCACCTTGCAACTTACAGGACTTGAAGGTTCTGCTGCTAATGTTTTGGTGCCATACACCACAGAACACTTTCAGGGGTTTTGTAGAGTCCATGCCTCGGCAGGTCAGTTTTGGAGGCACGTGGAGGACCAACAGCATATTAGGCAGGTGATCATAATGTTTGGGCTCATCAGTGTATTATTTATTTGAAATGGCAATAAGTTGTCCCTGCAGTTATACTAGCATCTTAAACTCCTGCACCTTTAGTCCACCCCTTTACCTGGCACAGTCACTCAAAATCAGATGTGTCTTCCTCAAGAGGGCGCGTACCACCCATAAAAGCAGAATATTCCATAGAGTCATACCGATAAATTATAGAATATATTATAGAAATATTCAAAAAGGTTTTATTTAGTTAGTGTTAAATAGGAAACAACATGCACATGAAAATAATGTTTGTTTAAAGCTACTAGTTTAATGGATTGGGCCTTTGATACTAATAAAAATCCACCTGTGTAATCTTCAGAAAACTATTAAAAAAGGCCTTATACCCTTGTGCGACCCCCCCGTCCTTCTTCAAGGACATTCGGTTTTGGTTTTGCTATACGCTTTGCATAATTTAAATAAAAATGACTGATCTCATTTCAGAACAATCTGGGCAGTCATTAAAGGGTTAAATCTTTGACACACAGTGTCATGTGACAAAACAATATGGCGCTAATCACTGCAGAGTTTATAATGACATTGAAGTCATTTCTAAGTGGTAAAATTGCCCAAATGTTTGTTGGAACTGTTTTGTTTTCCTGAAAGATAAGGGACTATTAGTCCCTATCATCACTGCCTAAATCTTGCTTATGTGTAAAAGTTGCAGATGCAACTGCTCATGTGTCAATAAATTCTACCTGCTCTTATAGAATCACATTTTTATACCAAAATGTTTGCTAAATAATTTTTACGTATCTCATGAACGTATCGTGGCAGTTTCCAGAATAAATGTACACTAGAGACATGGTGTATATTAATTAATTTATTAATTTATGTAAATGTTACTATTATCATAATTATATTTAATATGTTATATTTGGGGCACATAAGTCACATTTATGGTGGTTGTTTTTATACATGAACAATGGTGCTTTTTATCATACTGTTGTTGCTGCCTTTATGAAGCTTATATGTGTCATGCCAAAGCACACAGTAAAATCAATGTAAAGCACAGCTTCTTGTGGCTTACTGTTTATTCTATTTAAGGCATATGACATTACATGCTGCAAAAAGATAAAATGTTTAGTTTCTTCTTTCAGATGCTCTTTCTACCTGATATGACCTTTCAAAATAAATTTTTGTTAAGATAAAATGTTTAGTTTCTTCTTTCAGATGCTCTTTCTACCTGATATGACCTTTCAAAATAAATTTTTGTTATGGCATAACCTAATATTAAATAACATACTCAGTATGAAAAAAAAAAAAAACAAGAGAGTTAATTTAGATGTTAACACAAAGTATAATTTTAAGTTATTTTACAAACAATGTTATACTGAACATCTGTCATTTCTGTTTTATCATCTTGGTGTGTGGAAATGTTCTTAGTACTGACTGTGGGCATTTGTGGCTTTGTAATTATTATTTTTTTTGTTCGTTTTAAAGTTTGCTATGTCACAATAATGAGTAAAATGCAATAAAAGATTCAAGAAAGCTCATATGATCATCTCAACGCTGAGTTCAGAAAGGCAGTAGAGACAATCTTCACAGTAAATAATGAGCAAATCACATTTTCAGACAGGAGATCAAGGGAGACTAATTTATGAAACCTTGGATGGAGTCTGTTTTTAGTATGTTTCTTCACCTTAGAACAAACCCCCTTAAAGCTAGGCTCCCTACCTCCAGCAAAGAGCACACAGACACACACAAACATACACATTCCCTAAGCTTGAGCCAGAAGTCTCACTTCTTTAAGAATCAAACAATTAAAAAAGTTGCTTTCCTGAATCTAGCTGCTGTATCTGCTTTCATCTCAGATTCTCTGCAAACTAGAGTGATAGAGGTGCAAATTATTTGCTTGTTTTACATCACATCATATGTCAGCTATAATGATGGGTCCCACGCAAGATTTCAGCGGACAAAAAAGCAGCATGCCGATATCTCAGTAAACCCACGAGAGCAGCAGCCTGTGAAGCAAAACAGCTTACTCTTTCATGCTTTGTGTGTGTGTGTGTGTAAAGTAAAATTCTCCATTAGAATAGTAGCACAAATCATAGTTCTGTAAGCTTTGAGTCGTTTGAAGAAAGTACTTTTCTGTTTAATGTTAGCAATGCATCACTTTTAGATGGAATGCTGATGTAGATCGATGGATAAAGTGAAACGCAGTGTGAAACCACACAGTCTTGTTTTTTTACTTTTTTCTTGTCTCAAATAAAATTATACTATATTATTATGTTACATATAATTATATTATATATATAATGTATATTATACTCTATTGTTGAACAACACTGAAACAGAATATGTATGTTTTATTTAAGCCCCACATGATTCTGTCTGACTAGTGAAGGGTGAGGGTCAAAATCCCTTGTCTCTTCAGATATATCAATACATATATATATATATATATATATATATATATATATATATATATATATATATATATATATCCTTTTATATCAATATCTATCTGTATTCTGTTGCTTAACTTCTTTAATAAAGTGATGAATTAACTATATGCATGATCACATAATCAATTCTATTTTCTTATGCATAACTGAAATATACTTTGAAATATACTCATATGTGTGTTGAATGCTAACTAGTCTCTTTTAGGAACATTCCAGAGTCTTTCTCTCTGTCCTGCACGTAGGCTGAAGGTCTTTTGGGGATAAGCTTATCTGTGATGCTCTCCAGCCCCTGAGAATGCGTTAAACATAGGTTCCAGATGTATTCTGTGTTTGATTGTTACCTTTCCATGACTAATTATATGGTTTATAGTCCTATGTAATAATACCTGAATAGTAGAAGTGTGATTTTCTCTTATTATTTCTTTAGGGAAGAAATGTATGTTATTTCTACCCCTCTCCTCTGCCCGAGGAGTGAATATTTTATCTCTCTGTTTTGGTTTAAATGGCCTGATAACGTTGTGCTCTGGCTCGCTTGTGCCCAGAGAAGAACTGTCGTTCATCAGTGTTTTGTATGTGCATTTGACCTTCTACCCAGGTTTTGAACCCAGGGATGCACACCAGGCCGACTCGAAGACGCCCCGCGACCATCTACGATGTCACTTCAGATGTAAATCTCGGGCTCAGACGACAAGTGCGCTGATTAATGTTGATAGGTCGCATAGCTGTCTATATGTTGTGACTTTATGGTCTTTTAGCCAATCAGGAGTAAAATAATGGAATGTACGTCCTTGCAAATGGTATAATTGATGTAAGATTTTGTGTAATGTACGAGTTGGCTTTCGATCTCCTCGTGAGACTTTGCCGCTGGCTCTACCAATTTCACTGCAGACTATACTTCAGTAAATTTTTGATTCTTTAATTGAACTTCTCGACTCCTGGTCTTCTTCCTCCATATCTGGTCCGGATCATAACTGTTAAACCCCTAACAGTTTGGTGGAGGATTTGGCGGGCAATCACTCCGTGGTGACATCTCTGGCAAATCAGCAAACAAGGTAGGAAGCTTTTATTAATTGTTAGGGCTGTCTGACTGGAAGAGATTTTGAAGGGGAGCGGGAGAGCTTCACTCCGACGAGGTGAGTGAAGAGTAATTTAATTATACTATTGAAAGTATAAGAAGTCACTGAGAGAGCTGTTAAGGGTTAAAACAGCAAACAGCGCAAGTGAAGCGTGCTCTGTGGGGGGCCCAGGTGGGCATTGGTGTAGCACCACCCCGGCAGAGTGCGTCCCTGGACGGGAGGTCCAGTGGCACCGTAAACCTGCTCAATCTCTTCCACCTCAGATAGGGGTACCCCGAGCTTAGTGAATCAGGCAGTTAGGGATTCAGATATTAGGTATAAAATAAAATAAAATACAATAGGGATTGTTTTGCCAGGGATGCATCAGGAGCGGTCCCAAGTAAATAAATAAATTATGACCCGAATTGGTATGGACCAGTATATGTGACCAGGATGTTTGTGAAGAATACTTTGTGGTGTATTGTGTAGAAATCCAGTATTGTTGCTGCTATAGTTAATTTATCCGCATAAAATATTTGCTGCTAAAATCTTTTCGGTAGTGATTTTCAACTGTGACCAAGAAAAATGACTGATAAAGGGAATTTTCTGAGTAGTTCTGACCAAAACGAGGAGGGCACACGCTGTAAACAGCTCTGCTCTGATGAGCTCAAATCAAAGAAATGTGCACAGCTCATTAAGGAAATGGTCAGTCAGGGGTTTGATTCTGATTGGAACGTCATGCAGCAGATTGACTGGCTGCAGAACAAAAAAGACGCTGATAGGGCCAAATATCTATCCGTGTTTGCCTATTCATGGATTTGTAAACTGGGTGGTATACCTTTAAGCCATGAAAAGGCAATTCCAAATATGATGGACGGATGGTCTAGTTTGATTGCCCAGCGTGATAGAGTGGCAAAAATTATTGGGCAGGAAGTCGGCTGTGATCTGTGTAGTTTGAGTAAGGGTTTCGAGGCTGTTTGTGAGAAGGCAGAAAATGCTGTGAAAAATGAGACAGTTCCCCGTGCTCCATTGGCCCCCACCTTCTCTTCTCAGACTGCTCAGGCAGCTGCTGCTTTCAGCGCTGCTGATCAGACTGATAATCAGAACGATGGGCCATATGCTGAGGCGCGCGGATTGTTGAATGTGGCTGTTTCGCGCCCCCCACCTTATGACATTTCGGAGATTCCTGCCGTGCAAGCAAAGCAGATTAAGCAAAAACCGGGGTCGGAAATCTTAACTTGTCCCCCAGAGAAATGTCTAAACCCACTGAGATGGCATTCGCCGCCCCAATCCGACATCAGGCTTGGGGAGGATTGAATACCGAGATGGGTGCTGGCGGGGAGGATGGTCAATGGGTCAGACTCACAGCGGCTGAGAAAAACAGTTTGCTTGCAGGGTTGGAACCTTTTAAGTTGTATAACCCAAACAAAATTCTATGGGACAGGCTAGAGGCCGTTGCTAGGCAACAGAATCTGGGGATGGCAGATATACAGTCTTTGGTTAAGGGTTTGGTTCCCACCAGCAAATTAAGGGCGGTTCAGATTGCTCCTTTCCACCCCAGAGTCCCCACAGATTGGCCTGAGTTTTGTGAAGCTTACTCAGATTACAAGTTACGCGTGAAAGATATTTTGGGTCGGGGGTCTTTTCCCTGGACCAGTGTGACACAGATTAAACAGAGGGCTGGCGAAAACCCCTTAGAATACATTGAGCGCTTTCGCATAGCCTATGAAACGTACTGTGCTGCAAACAACAACACAGAAGATCTTGATTTTGCCATAGTGATAGAATCCGCTACAGGCGGATTGAATAAACAATACCGAGACATGTTGTTGAACAGTGCCATTGACATCAGATATTGGGAGGATTTGCTTCGTTGGTGCTCTGTAAGCTGGAGCCGTTTGCAAACACGTGATGATGATGTTAATGTGGGTAAAGTATCTGCTGTGTCAGTTGAAGTGGAAATGAGTCCCCGCAATAACATAACCTGCTATAATTGTGACGAGAGAGGTCATACCTCTAGAGATTGTACCAAGCCTGTTGCCAGATGCAGAAATTGTAACAGAGAGGGCCACAATGCTAGACATTGTCGTAGTGGTAAACAAAAAAAATCACAGAAATGAGAAAAAGGAAGGTCCTAAAAATGATGTTTCTGTCAACAGTGATGCTCCGAAGCTTAACTCTCTGACTACAGCTGAGCTCAAAAAGCTGAGGCAGCTGATAGGGGACGAATAGGGGTCAGCGGCCTCCGGTTCATGTAATTATGCAGACACCCGCCCATTCATACATGCGTTGTTAGGAGGCCGGCAATGCCTTATTTTGATTGACACGGGCGTGACTGTATCAATTACAGATCTCGATCTTGAGATCACTTCTGAAACTTTGTATATAGAAGGTCTAAATGGCACAAATCCATCCATCCATCCATCCATCGTCAACCGCTTATCCTGTGTACAGGGTCGCGGGTAAATGGCACAAATGTATATCATAAATCTGTTCCTATCCCTCTAACCATTTCTAACTCTGAAAAAGTCTATTGGACTGAATTTTGGGTAGGGAAAAATACTGTAGGGACTCTAATTGGTGTTGACATTCTGAAAGAACTCGAAGCTGATGTTTTGCTTTCTCAAGATAAGCTAGTGCTTGGCTGCAATGAAACAATTCGCTTATCTCAGAGTGGCCCCCACCATGAGCAGAGATGTGCAGTGGCTGAACCTGCTAGTCTAACTGAAACTCGCCCTGAGTGGAAGTTTATAATTTCCAAATTTCCTGATGTATGGGCAAAAGATAAATATGATTGTGGTTTAGCACAGATTCAGCCACTGAGCATCCCAGGTCCTTTGCATGAAGCCAGAAGACAATATCCTTTGAAAAATGAGGCTTGAGGGGGAGCTGACACTGTTGTAGATGAACTATGCAAACGGGGGATTGTGATTCCCTGTTCCTCTCCCACTAACTCTCCCATGTGGCCTGTCAAAAAGCCGGATGGGAGCTGGCATTTGACCATTGATTACACTTCTCTGAATTCAGTGTCTGAGAAAATGCACCCTCTGGTGGCCAACCCCGCAACTATCCTACACGAGATAGGATCTGAACATTGTCTTTTTACTGCTTTAGACATTTCTAATGGTTTTTGGACATGTCCCCTAGCCAAGGAGGACCAAGGCAGATTTGCTTTCACCAGCAGGGGTCGCCAATGGACATGGAGTCTTTTGCCACAAGGTTTCTGCAACTCACCCACACTATTTCATCAGGTACTAGCATCCTTCATCGATCCAGTAAGAAAACAAATTGAATATGACAGATCTGTTGTCCTACAATATGTGGATGACATTTTAATTGCTAGTCCAAACAAGTTCAAACATTTGACTGCTGTACAGACTGTTCGTGAGTGTTATGGCTCTTGCTCCTCAGGAGAGTGAGACCCCCAGAGACTTTTTTAAACTCTATGATGAGGATGACCCTGAAGAGATAGAACAATGGACAAAATTAGGAGCTCAGAAAAATGCAGAAGGACTGTGGAAATTTAATGAGCGTTTTGTTTGTCCTGTTTCTGCTAGAACTGAACTAATGTCTTTGTATCATGGTTTGGCACATGCAGGTCCTGAAAAACTACATGCAATGATTTCCAAAACCTGGTGGTGGCCCCAACTGAGGGCTTCTTGCAATGATTTTTGTAAGAGATGTCTAGTATGCCTTAAGGTTAATTCTTCTTCTAAGCTGAAAATTCCCTTAGGACATGCCCCTCGACCTCAAGGGCCGTGAACACACCTCCAAATTGATTTAATAGGTCCACTGCCCCCTAGTGAAGGTTTTACATACATTCTAATGATTGTTGATCTGTTTTCCAGATGGGTTGAGGCATTTCCACTGAGAAACTGCACCGCAGATGCAACCGCCAAGATTATGTTGAATGAAGTTTTCCCAAGATGGGGTTTGCCCTTACAAATTGATTCAGATCAGGGTACACATTTTACTGGGAAGGTGATGAAAAATGTCATGAAATTGATGGGGGTGAGGCAACACTTTCACATTCCATTTAGGCCCCAATCTAGCGGATCTATTGAACGCACTAATCATATGCTTAAAACTTCATTGAGAAAGAGATTGTTGGAGTGGGGAAAAGGGTGGCATGCGGCTGTCCCAGCGATTTTGTTAAGCATGAGAGCCAGCCCTAACAAGACTACACAGCTCAGCCCTTTTGAGGTTGTTGTAAACTTTGTATCCTTCTAGAGAGTGGGAAACTCAGAAGGTAAGACCAGGAGACTCGGTTGTATCTTCAAGCAGGATTCTTTATTGAGAAATTCGTGCTGTCAGCAGCTGCAGGGACCAACATCTAACTAAGGGAACTTTACATTGTACTTTATACATGCATTTAGAGGGCAGTGCTTAGAGATAGACACAAAGCACCCAGGTGATAACTTTAAAGCATGCAAATGATGTATACAGGCATAGGAAACCCACCCTAGACTCTAGATTGTTACCAGTCCTAATCCAATCAGCATAACTATTCAGATACAGAGATGCTAATCCAATCAGCCTAACTATTTAGACAACTGGGGCTGGGGCTCCAATAGCCATTAAAAGACAGAGGATGAGATTGTCAGTAGTCTGACTAATTTAATTTACAATAGAGAGAACAAAACTGGAAGGACATCTCTTGCTGGAATACTCTTTCTAACAGCTGATATATTTATCATTTATACCTTAAATGCTAAATGCAGTCTACTCTACTTTCCCAGTTTATATATATGATTGTGTTTAACATTTTATAAATTTGTAATACAACAAGGTAATGACAGGTCGCTACATGCGGCTGCCCTGGGATGCCCCCTTGCAACATGAGGGACCATCCGGGCCTTTGAAAGACGCTTTACAAAATTATCTGAAAGCTTTGGATGACAGTCTGCGAGACACACGGGTTAGTGTTAGCACACGACAAGCAGATCGAGATAATGTTGAGCAAAAAGACATGCCTGCTTTGCCTGAAATAGGTGACAATGTAATGTTACAGCGGAGATAGTTTCCCCTTAGGTCCGAAATTTGATGGGCCTTATCAGGTGGTATTGACCACTAACACCTCTGTTCTACTGGACAGGGGTTTTTGGGTACCGTATGGAGACATTGGTCACAGGTGAAACCACTTGAAAAGTGTAACAACTTACTACCTCGGGATCATTAAATGTCTGTCGTGTATGTTAAAATTCTAGAATTCTAGAACAAATGTTTTATCATTACAGATGGCTGAATCCGACGACATACTGAAGCTGCTAATTCTTCAAGAAGAAGTGCGTAGTGAGAGACGACTGAAAGTGAAACGAGCTTTCATCCGATTGGTACTTCCGCTCGTTGGTATTTTTAATTCTGATCGCTTTATCATTTTTGATGTGGATTCAAATTTCAATTTGGACAGGGAGATTCCATGCATTTTCAACTCATTGGGATTGTGAGGAGATCGATAACCATCCATCATGGGTACAATACCCATGTCTAAATTCAACTGAGGGTCTAAATTTAATTCCGACCATGTACCAAAAGGTAAATGATCGTTGTTATCATCTGGACGGAAATGAGACAGTGACCTATTGGCTTGGTCACTCCCCAAATTATCCCGATACTACCCTCATTATGCAAAAAGGTCGGTGGATGAGGAGTGGAGGCATTGACCTGTTTGAAGGAGATTTCAGTTCAATGAGCTGGATCCCTGACCACATAGCTCGTGAAAACATGAGTGCATGCTCTATACGAATGGATATGGTTAATCGATATTTGTTAAAATCTAGAAAAGGTGAGAGTAGAGCAGAACGAAGGAGGCGTCAGGTAGCAGATGTGAATGACTCCCACATGATTTTAGGTGGAAAAGCAGTGAAACTTCCGTTATACCCAAGTGCTCCTGATCCTCGCCACATCATGTCATACTATCTTCCCAAAGCTAAGAATGAACTTGGTTACAACAAAGTCGTTAAAGATGTAGCCCAAAGCTATATATACAGCAATATTGTGATTAGAGAAGAACCGGGGTCTGATGAGTATCAAACAGCAATAAATGATAAGGATTTGATGAGATGGGGAGTGTTAGTCCCAACTAAATGCCACATGATCCGATGGGACACTAATAGGGCTTACGGTGCAGTCTGTGATAGGTTAGGACAGATAGATAAAACTGACAGGGACAAGTTCGATCTGAATGGCAGTAAAAATGGTTTGCCTGTTATTAATGCTTTGTCCCTCTCTTGGCCCAGGTACACTAGATTCGATGACCTTTGGAAGGAGACTGCACATGTTGAGCGTTGTTTAGGTAAAGAAATTCAACAGTGGTTTGTTAAGATGTTTCCTCCTGGAGATGTTGATAAATGTAGAGAAATTTCTGAGAAGCTCACCGGTGTGACGATGATGGAGATACCCAGGGAGGTGTGTAATGCTTCTTTTGTTAAATCAGGTTACACTTGGGCTAGTTTTTCTGATGTGTTGCACCAGTATGAGTTTGCTAGGAACCTTGCTAACAGAACTGTTTTCAACATGGATCACTTGCATGATTACCTTGAAGATAAATGTTATAATCCTACATCGATGGCTTATAATGTGACAGCATGGATGCACTTGCAAGTGTTTAAACTGAATATTGAAATGATGTACACTCGAGCAAAGACTAGTCTGGTACCTTTAAAGTATGAGGAGCTGTTGTGGGACAATTATAAATCATTTCAGGTGAGGATGTGGCCTCAGTTGTCCGATGTAGCTATTGGGGATGAGTGGTTTGACAGGGCAAAACAATTTAGACAATTTCTGAGTCCAATTCCTTCAGTACAGGAAATCAGAGATCTAGAGTCTAAGACTCCATCAGAGGACTATGCAAAACACAGGTTGACACACCCCATGGGTCCTGCATGGCATCCAGTTGATAAGAGTAAGAAAGCTAATGAAGCAGAGCTGTCTCTTTGTGTTGCAGAGTTGAAGCAGAAGACTGAATATTTTCCTCGGTTGAAGGCGCAAACAGCTCGGCAGAAATGTATCACTGCATTTCTGGAACAGATAAAAACTAATGATTCATTTGCAGGTTATGAGTATTTGAATTCTGTATGGCTTAAATCTAAGGGCACTCCATGGTATACTGATTCAGAACCTCCGTCTGCTATAGCAGTAGCATTGGTTTTGGCTATTTCGGTAGGAGCAATATTTACTGACATGACGGAAACAGTGGAGGAATATGTGGAGGAAGCTTGGGAGGAGTTTGTGGCTGCGTCAGAGGATTTGGTCATGAAAACATTCCATTATTTTACTCCTGATTGGCTAAAAGACCATAAAGTCACAACATATAGACAGCTATGCGGCCTATCAACATTAATCAGCACATTTGTCGTCCGAGCCCGAGATTTACATCTGAAGTGACCTCGCAGATGGTCGCGGGGCGTCTTCGAGTCGGCCTGGTGTGCATCCCTGGGTTCAAAACCTGGGTAGAAGGTCAAACGCACACACAAAATACTGACAGAGAAGATATCTCTGGATTTTGCTATGTTCAGCTTTCCTTTAACCCTGACCAGTCCCCCAGTCCCTGCCACTGAAAAACATCTCCAGAGTATGATGCTACCACCACCATGCTTCACTGTTGCGATGGTATTGTGCTGGTGGTAAGGGGTGCCTGGTTTCCCCCAGACATGATTCTTGGAATTGAGGCCAAACAGTTCAATCTTCATTTCATCAGACCAGAGAATCTTGTTTCTCACAGTCTGAGAGACATTTAGGTGTTTTTTTTTTTGCAAATTCTAAGCAGGCTTATGTGTCTTGCACTGAGGAGAGGCTTCCGTCTGGACATTCTGCCATAAAGCCCAGTACGGTGGAGTGTTGTAATGATGGTTGTCCTTCTCCAAGTTTCTCCCATCACCACACATGATCTCTGGAGCTCAACCAGAGGGACCACCGGGTTCTTGGTCACCTTTCTTACCAAGGCCCTTCTCCCTAGATTGCTCAGTTTAGCCAGGTGGCCAGCTCTAGGAAGATTCCTGGTTGTTCCAAACTTCTTCTATTTAAGAATTAAAGAGGCCACTGTGCTCTTGGGAACCTTTATTTGTAGCCTTCCCCAGATCTGTGAAATCCTGTTTCTGAGCTCTGCAGGCAGTTCCTTTGACCTCTTGTCTTGGTTTTTGCTCTAATATGCATTTTAAGCTGTGAGACTGTATATAGACAGGTGTGTGCCTTTTCAAATAATGTCAAATCAATTGAATTTGCTACAGGTGGACTCCAATCAGATTGTAGAAACATCTCAAAAATAATGCAGGGAAATGGGATGCAAGTAGGCAAGTAGGCTTGTCATAGCAAAGGGTCTCAATGCTTGTGTCAATGTGATATTACAGTTTTTTCATTTTAATACATTTCCAAAGCTATCGAAAATATGTTTTTTGCTTTGTCATTATGGGGTATTGATTGATGAGAGAAAAAAAATTATAATTTTAATTATTTAAGCAAAAGGTTGCAACATAACACATTTTGAAAAAATGAACGGGTCTGAATACATTCTGAATGCACTGTATGTACTGTATATACACATTATATGAAATATGATAACTGTCTGATGAAAAAAAACAAATACCTCAATTAGGATGACAGCATGAACAGAAACATTTACACTTAAAAAATAGGATGCAGTCTAATTTATTTAATAATTTGAGTTGAAATCATTGTATTAAACAGCAGCACATAACAAAACATTTAAAAATAAATAAACATTAAAACCTAAAATGCAGCACAGGAAATTCTGCACAAGAATTTGAATCATTTTACACAAACAGTACAAATGAACAGATTCACTAGAATTAATCAGACTTTCCAACACTCTATAAAAGTGTGAAGACAATTTAAGCAGAGCATTTTTCATTATTACCACAGCAGTGTATTACAGTTAATGAAAATGAAAACAAACTAAAACAATTTTCATTAACAAAAATAAAAATAAATCTTAAATCAAATTTGAAAAAACTCTTCATAACTCCAAAACTAACTAAAAAAAAAAAAAAAAAAAAAAAAAATCTTGAATTCATTTTAGTTTTTGTTTTTGATATGACCTACAGAGCTGAAATGTTCTTGTAAAAAAATCTCCATTTGTGTTCAGTAGAAGAAAGTCATTCACATCTGGGAGGATCAGGGTGAATAAATGATGACTTTTTGGGTGAATTATCCCTATATTTGTTTACTCCACAAAGATTAGTTTAATTATGATTTACAATAATTTAAGGAAATATATATGGATACAACATGGATCAAGCCTAAATGTCCTTTGCCACTTTACTTATATTCACCCTATATTATACAATTTGCACACATTTTCAATCTACATTGAACATGATAATACCACTAGATGAGAGTAACAAAAAACTGCCCTGAGAAAAGTAATGATGTCAGACTTTATAAAGCTGTGGCAGCCATAAAAATATTAAAACTAAAAACTGAAACCACTGAACACTGAGAAAATGAAAATTAAACTAAAACGAACAGACAAACTGTGAAAACTAACTAAAACTAAACTAAATTGTAATGATAAAATTTACTAAAATATAAATAAAAAGTAAATTCAAAATACCAAACTACACTCATCTAAAGGATTATTAGGAACACCATACTAATACTGTGTTTGACCCCCTTTCGCCTTCAGAACTGCCTTAATTCTACGTGGCATTGATTCAACAAGGTGCTGAAAGCATTCTTTAGAAATGTTGGCCCATATTGATAGGATAGCATCTTGCAGTTGATGGAGACTTGTGGGATGCACATCCAGGGCACGAAGCTCCCGTTCCACCACATCCCAAATATGCTCTATTGGGTTGAGATCTGGTGACTGTGGGGGCCATTTTAGTACAGTGAACTCATTGTCATGTTCAAGAAACCAATTTGAAATTGATTCGAGCTTTGTGACATGGTGCATTATCCTGCTGGAAGTAGCCATCAGAGGATGGGTACATGGTGGCCATAAAGGGATGGACATGGTCAACAACAATGCTCAGGTAGGCCGTGGAATTTAAACGATGCCCAATTGGCACTAAGGGGCCTAAAGTGTGCCAAGAAAACATCCCCCACACCATTACACCACCACCACCAGCCTGCACAGTGGTAACAAGGCATGATGGATCCATGTTCTCATTCTGTTTATGCCAAATTCTGACTCTACCATCTGAATGTCTCAACAGAAATCGAGACTCATCAGACCAGGCAACATTTTTCCAGTCATCAGTCGGCCCATTCTCCTCTGACCTCTAGCATCAACAAGGCATTTTCGCCCACAGGACTGCCGCATACTGGATGTTTTTCCCTTTTCACACCATTCTTTGTAAACCCTAGAAATGGTTGTGTGTGAAAATCCCAGTAACTGAGCAGATTGTAAAATACTCAGACCGGCCCGTCTGGCACCAACAACCATGCCACGCTCAAAATTGCTTAAATCACCTTTCTTTCCCATTCTGACATTCAGTTTGGAGTTCAGGAGATTGTCTTGACCAGGACCACACCCCTAAATGCATTGAAGCAACTGCCATGTGATTGGTTGATTAGATAATTGCATTAATGAGAAATTGAACAGGTGTTCCTAATAATCCTTTAGGTGAGTGTATAATAACACTGTACCCCAGTTCACTTAGTTGTTGGCTAAATGCACAATACAATGTGAAATTAACTACACTGATGTATTCAGCTGTCACTCTAATAAAAAAAATTTGTTAAATTAGTAACATCATTACTTTTTGTTACAAGTTCCAAGTTCTGGGAAAAGGTGGAGTCAGGAGACAGCGAACAGTCAAAGGTGAGTGCTTTGTTGTTCTCGTGCATTCTAGTGAAAATTTAAACAAAAAGTGCTCTTGTTTGAAAACATGCAATAGCTTTAGGCTCTGGTCTCTATCTCTCTATTCTGATGCTCTTGCGTGCCTTTTCAGGTCTCCCTCTGCTATCACTATAATGAGAGACAGGTGTTAGAGATAATTACGACCCAGGTGATGACCCTTACCGCTCTCCGTCTCCTACAGACCACACATGATCACACCCCATGGCACACTTTTATTTTGTTACTCTCCATCACTCCACACTTGGAATTTTACTTGGACCTGCAAGTGCATGATCTCATGCACTTTATAGTGAACTTTCCTTTTGCCATAGAAACACCTGTAGCTCTTTCAGTAATGCTCCAAATACATGTCATGATGATTTGTTATGTTAAAATTAGGGCTGTCGATTTAACGCTTTAATTCAGTGCGATTAATTTTACAAAAAAAAACGTGTTAAAAAATGTAACGCAATTAACCGCAATGCCCCCGGACCATAAATAGGAAGATTCCTGAGAAATGCAAGCTTGTAGTACCACCTGTTTACTCCAGATGACAGCTGTATGAGCAACACGCAGTTTATACAGTGAAGAAAACACTTCTGTAGGCAGAACAACACAAACATGCGTTACGTTCTTGCCTTCAAAACACTTGAGGGAGCACAAATGCGAACTAAGGGATAACAAGATGTATTTACAGATTGAATATTAAACTATATTTAACTTGACACAGTGACCTAAACATTTTATGTTTATGACGCAACACACCTGAGATGCTACTCAAGCATATCTGACGCAGGGTGTGGCTGGACTGAGATGGTGCAAAATTTGGAAATTACCCCATAAATATTTCATCACAAATAAAATCAAAGAAATTTCCTTCAAACTTATATGTACTACCCCACTAATTATTTTCTTGTAGAGAGATTTGTGATGTCGAAATGTCCTGTACATTTTGTGGTCTGCAGGCGAAAAAATTTTTTCATTTATTTTGGAGTTGTCCCTACTCGACTTGTTTTTGATCTGATTTCTGCAAGATTGTTAGAGATCATATCTTTCCCAGCTTTCAACTTTGTTTTGAAAATGTTTTATTCGTTTTTTTTTAGCTATGACATGTCTCTTCATAAGGAATATTATTTGATTGATGTTCTGCTTTTGTTGGCAAAGTTTAGTATTCATAAATGTAAGTATGGTGGTTATAAATCATTCGTTTCAATTTTTAATTCAGAGGTTGAGCAATAAATGAGAACAATTTCCAATTTGAGTAACAAAAAAGCTGTAAAGTGTATTGAAATATGTAAACAATTTGATATTTTTTTTTTAAACTGTTTATTTATTTATTTTACTTTTTGTTGTTGTTTGTTTTAATATACCTCTTGGATCTAGATGTCAACGTTTTGTAAGCATTAAAAAAAAAATTTGACGGGTCCTTAAACAAGCCCTCTTAATAAATCTCCAATTGATTGACAAATTCACTTGTGAAATGGATTGCTGTGAACTGTATGCCAATGATTGTCTTATGATCAATAATATGGTAGTAAACAATTCATTGTATTCTAAAGCTGCTTTTTGTATTGTCTTATCAATGATTAACTCTTCTGCTACAAGAATGCAAAGCATTTTAATTATCTGAATAGTTTTTATTATATATATATATTTAGTATAATTATATATTGATATAAATATGTATAATCATTATAAATTGAATTATTGTTATATGTATATGCAAATATTTGTATATGCTATTAAATGCAATTAATCACAATTAATTAATCAAGACACCATGTAATTAATTCGATTAAAAATATTATTTGATTGACAGCCCTAGATAAAATGCTTTAATCAGGTAACCCATTCAACATTATTGACGGCATAACAGGGCACAACCCTCGGCAAAACACCAGAGGAGAAATTGAGGCATAAAGGAATGTGTTCGAAACCTCTGTGGTTGGGGAAGTTTCATAACAAATGAAATCACTTGTTTCCACTGAACAAAGCATGAAATCAAAAGATGATCCAGATTGGCTGTACTCTGATAACTATGACCCCTTTTCAAAGTTTATTTATGAATGCAACAAAAGAGAGAGAGAGAGAGAGAGAGAGAGAGAGAGAGAGAGAGAGAGAGAGAGAGTGAGAGAAGTTGGCTTTCGGTAGAAATTGTCAGAAACCATATCAACAAGTGTTAAAATTTCTACTTTTTTCACAACCCTTGCCATAAACATTTGGCTTTGTATGGGTTGTTCAATATGTAAAGCATATTCATTGAAATTTTAAAGCTGACAATGTTACACTTTTTCTTTATTAGCTGAGGCTACAGGAATCCCGCTCCGCTGATTTATTTAATGAAACACTCAAGTGGCTCTAGGGTACAGAGGCACCAAATGAATAATGCCTGCACCAGTGCTTCTAAATTCAGATATATCACTACAATTAAAAAAGGCCAAACTGCCTGTTCAGTATTCAGATTCAGACTACAAAAATTCTCCTCTGCAGGAGCTTTTGGTATTAAAAGATTATTATGCGTCAAAGACATTTGCAAAATCTTTACCCACAGCAGCTCATTGCTTCTCATTTTTAGCACTACTTCACTGCTGCACTAGTTAGATGTCACGGCGGATTGTTATCAAGACTGACTCTGCATTCCGAATTGGACTTTGTCAGGGATCAGTGATTTTAAAACTGGTCAAGGGACGAAGACAAAGGCTTAATTTGGCATGTGGGAAAAGATGGTGACAACCGGAACACTAG